>NC_056733.1:1799827835-1799997835 GCF_019279795.1 Protopterus annectens | reverse complement strand
TGACATCTGGACAAAGCCTGGTATATAGGTGAAAGACAGAGGCTGCAGGGCCATATTTGTAATATTGCTGTTATACGCTGTGAAATTTGTTGGTTTTACAGGATTGGTTGCAACATACCCTTACTCAGGAATATGAAGTCAGAAACACAAATGGATGTTGCCATGTACTGATAGCAATCAATGGAGAGAATGGCTCTGATATGTCAGGGACAAGACCTGTATGGTGAACAGACAAACATAACAGCCAATCCTCTGGCCATCATGTAGGTAGGCCCACAGTTGAGAGCTATGCAGTCAGACTGCTTTCTACGCAAAACTAGCATGTACACACAAACCCTGTAAAATGAGCAGTATTCAATACATATAACAGCAATACTCACACATTGTCCCTAGGTTTGGAACCTTATACAAACATGTAGTTGGCCTCTGTCCACAAGTCCTGTTGTAAGAGGTATTGCTACCTTCTCTCTGTAACACCACTGCCACACATAGGATGGATGTCTTCCATACAGGAAAAGTAAAGGGACAACACACACATGATGTAGTCACTTATAGTAGTGGGTTGCTATGACATTGTCTATTGGAAGTACTACACAGCTGGCTGCATGCAAATAGCAAGTGGGGAACACCAATTGGTGCAGAGGCCATCATCTGATCATGAGCATCACCTACAAAAGCCATGCTACAACCTATTCAAACCAGCTCGATCCCTGAAGTGGAGAGAGAGAGAGGTAGAGACAGAGAAATTAAAAAAAAGCAGAAACAAAAATAATACTAAAAAACAAAAATACTACTAAAAAAATAAACAAGGAAGACATCTAACTGGTACACAGAAGAGAGCACAATAATAAAACAGGTATGTGAAACATGTTAGCATGTAATTGAATGTAGTACTTGGTCTGTAATAATGGGATAGATGATGTTGAAAGATTTATATATGCCATCAAGACTTGCTGTAATGATGTCCTGCTGAACAACTGCTATGGACATAGCATCTGGCCTGATGGGCAGTGGGCCATACCTGTCAACTATGCAGATTTGCACAGAATGTCAAGATTTAAGCCATCATAGTGTTTGTACTGTTCCTCCAAACATCTATATTAGTCTGGCAAATAGCTGAAGGTGGAAGTAATGAAGTCATGATAGACACATGTGTTTCAGACCCCACCTCATTCAGAACAGTCATGGTAATGTGAAATGTATCCTGCACAAACTTCATAGGTCTGTCTTTATATATCCCCCCTAATGTTAGGCTGTGTCCACATGTGATGTTCTTTGCAGCAAGACAGAACAGTTCATCTATGGAGGAAGGAGATTCAGAGTGTGGATCCGATGTCTGAATGCACTCCCTATATATATATATATATATATATATATATAGGGGTCTACTTTAATTTACCGAAATCTCAGTTGACTGACACGCGGAAGAGGGAGACGAAATGACCGACAGGTAAGTTGACCGAAAAGGTGATGTGCCGACAGCGGATAGAGCAACAAGGGTAACGTGTGAGCCTGTCTCGGTAAGTGTGCGATAGTGACGAAGTTAGGAGCAGTCAGGTAAGTGTGCGTTGTTGTGGGATTTTGGGTTAGGGTGTGGGATAGGTGAGTGTGTGGTAGTGTCGGAGGTAGGGAGGTAGGGTTCGGGTAAGGTAAGTGTGTGATAGTGACGGAGTTTAGTTTAGGGACGGGTTAAGTGACTTAGGTTTGGAGTGCGGGTAGGGTGAGTGTGCGATAGTGACGGGCATTTTGTTTTGGGGTGGGTTAAGTGAGTTAGGGTTAGGGTGCAGGTAGGGTGAGTGTGCAATAGTGACGGGCATTCTGTTTTGGGGTGGGTTAAGTGAGTTAGGGTTAGGGAGCAGGTAGGGTGAGTGTGCGATAGTGATGGGCATTTTGTTTTGGAGTGGGTTAAGTGAGTTAGGGTTAGGGTGCGGGTAGGGTAACTGTGTGGTAGTGTCGGACCTTAGGGTTAGGGTTTGGGTTAGGGTTAGTGGATATGTGATTGTGTATGATGTGTAGTTTACGTTGTCTGTGTCGGTGTAATTGTGTTGTTTGTGAATTGTCGGTGTTGTGTGGTTTCGGTCATTAGGGTTGTGTTTGTGTGTGAAGTGTGGTGTCGGTAAGGTAGTAGACCCATATATATATATATATGTATATATATATATATATATATATATATATATATATATATATCTACACGCATGTATATATATATATATATATATATATATATATATATATATATAAATATATATATAAATATATGCACAAGTATTATACTCCCTGACACAACCACTAAGCTGCTAGGAATAACTATTGACAATAACCTGACTTTTGATAGCCACATAAATAATACTATTAAAACTGTCAACAGAAAAATAGGCTCCTTATATAAGATCAAACCTTTCCTAACTCCTATAGCCAGAACCACAATTGCTCACTCACACTTAATCTCTACACTTCTGTACGCTTCACCCATATATACTAACCTAAAGAAAAATAATCTTACCAAGCTAGCAAATACCTATAATTCCATTGCCAGATTTGCCACTGGCAACACCTTTAGAACTCACCTCTGTCTGAACCTAAGGCAACTAGGCTGGCTTGAACTTCAAAACCAACTGATACTTCCCCAACTCATCATTGCCCACAAGATTTTCTACCAAACTAACAGCACTCCTATTCTTTCCAATCTCATCCAGCCTTACAAAAATCTGAATTCCCTGCGCTCCTCTAAGAAACTGCTTGCTTGCATAGGCAAGTCTAATAACCTGGCTGGAGACTCTCTTTTTTGTAACACAGTGGGAAAACACTGGAACCTACTGCCCGATGAACTAACATTACTTTCTTCCTTGCCTCTCTTTAAACATAACCTCAAAAAACACCTCCAAACACACTGGTTATGCCCCTGCAGCAACCCTAACTAACCATTTCCCTTTACTAAGTATAGCTCCCTAAATTTCGAATTCCTACTATTCTCGCTTAAATTACTAACACTCCTAATGCATTTGTTACATACTAATTCCTTGTAAGATAGACTAACTGATACTCCCAAATTTATATGCCAACAAACTCTCTCTAGTAGATTAATTACACTTAATTAACTAACTTCTTTCTCTATCTTATTAATACTGGTTGTACAGCTTACTTTCTATCTCTAAGCACAAGTCCTTGTTGTATTTTTATTAAAATCTTTTCTGTTAATTTCTACTATTAATTCTTTAAATTTTAATTTTTAATTTTTAATGTTATAATTCTATAATTGCAGGAGCTTTTCTCCCCGGGCCTCTACTGAAAATGGAAATATATCCAGTTAGACTAGCCCGGTTAACAAATGTAAAATAAAATAAATAAATAAATAAATAATATATATATATATATATATATATATATATATATATATATATATATATATATACACATGTAAAACAAGCAACTTTCACAAAAAAATGTCTAAGCTTGTTTCCTGCCTTTCCTGTAAGTCGTCTAGTTTAGATACAGATTTGCTGTGCCCAGGACTGTTTGTAACTTTCTGAGCCCCCAAGCCTTTCTGTGTTGGAGGGAAGTCTTCTAGCTTAATTTTGTTTCTTAGATCTAGCCACTTTTCTCGTATCAGCACTCATATCTGTTTCTTTGAACTCAGCACTTGTTCAGAACTCATTGCAAGCATTAAATAAGCTACAAATTATTACAGCACTCAACTTTCCTCACTTATCTAGAAGAAAATAACTTTTGGTACTTAATAAATAAGCACCTATCCAGGCATGTCTAAGGGTCAGCTCCCTGTGTTTTCTACAGTCTACCTGATGAATCTGGGCATCTTGGGGCAAAGCAGCAATTGCCTCATGTACACAGACAACCCTCTCCTCCTACCACCCAACACTACAACCTGTGAGAGATGCACTTATATAGCCAAACTGGAAGCAAAGCTGTCTTCACCCAAGACTGGACTAGACAGTCAAGAGGAGAAGGTAAACACTATCACCACACCACACTCATCACATAGTCCCTCAAAACCTACACCAACAAAACACACACATAGAAACACAAAACACACATGCACATTTGTGGAGGTTCTAAAAAAAATCTACCCAAGCAACAGGGATCTCCAAAGCAGAAATGCAAGCAACTTCCACTCCCCAACAAAACCCAAATGACACATAGCCCACAAACTCAGTGTGCCACTCAACCACAGCCCATAAGGCATAACAATGTTCCCAACACTCTAGTCATAGGTGACTCTATAGTCAGGCACAGTGATGTTCCACTCACCAGGCTAAACAAGGAGAAAGTTACTGTCAGTTGCCTGTCAGGTGCCAGGATCCACCACATAACACATGCACTCAGGTCACTCCACAACAAGTACAAGTATGACTCTGTCATTGTCCATGTTGGTATGAATGACCTGAGATGTACCTCTCTGGACTACATGAAAAGAGACATGGAGAATCTGTCTGATCTTGTAGCCTAGGCAGATATGACCCTAGCCCTGAGTAGCATCCTGCCATCATCCAGAATGATACCACAGTACAAGGACAAAATGATTGACTTCAACAATCGGCTAAGCTTCTGGTGTCATTCCAAGGGGATCCAGTATCTGTCTGCCTGGGATGACATGATTGACAAACCACGATGCTTTGCCAGAGATGGCCTGTACATTTCGCCCTTGGGATTCCGGATACTGGCTAAGGCTCTTGCCAACCCTATAGTGCCTTTTTTAGGCAAGATTCAAATGACAAATTCACCACCGTAACAGGTACAAGCAAGCAAAATCCGAGGGCAATGCTACTTAATGCTAGATGTCTAAACCTCAAAATGCACTCACTCGAGGCACTCCTTAAAATGGAGAACATCGACATCTGTGCAGTGACAGAGACATGGTTCAATGCTCCAGAGAGCACCCCTGCATTACCAGGCAATAATTCATACCACACCATTCGGCCACCTAACCTGGACCAAAGCACTAAAGGTGGAAGCATGTTAATAGCAGCCTGCATTTAAAGTGGATTGTTGAGAGACAGCCTTACAAGACTCTCTGCAAATATATAGAGCTGAGTATATTTTTTGTATTATTCTGTATTATAGAGCTAAATTGTTACTTAGATATCTGTTTTCTTACTGTTCTGCAAATATACAGATATCAGTATATATTTTTTTGGTTATAATTTGCACTGTGATTCCTCATATCTATCTCTGTTGAAACTGTCTTCCCCACCTCCTCCCTCATTTTAGTTTCTATAGCTTGTGTGTTAACTCAAGGTTCCCTTAATTTGCTGTTAATAGCAGCCTGCATTTAAAGTGGATTGTTGAGAGACAGCCTTACAAGACTCTCTGCAAATATATAGAGCTGAGTATATTTTTTGTATTATTCTGTATTATAGAGCTAAATTGCTACTTAGATATCTGTTGTCTTACTGTTCTGCAAATATACAGATATCAGTATATATTTTTTGGTTATAATTTGCACTGTGATTCCTCATATCTGTCTCTGTTGAAACTGTCTTCCCCACCCCCCTCCCTCATTTTAGTTTCTATAGCTTGTGTGTTAACTCAAGGTTCCCTTAATTTGCTGATAATAGCAGCCTGCATTTAAAGTGGATTGTTGAGAGACAGCCTTACAAGACTCTCTGAAAATATATAGAGCTGAGTATATTTTTTTGTATTATTCTGTATTATAGAGCTAAATTGTTACTTAGATATGTCTGTTGTCTTACTGTTCTGCAAATATACAGATATCAGTATATATATTTTGGTTATAATTTGCACTGTGATTCCTCATATCTATCTCTGTTGAAACTGTCTTCCCCCCCCCCCCCCCCTTTTTGTTTCTATAGCTTGTGTGTTAACTCAAGGTTCCCTTAATTTTCTGTTAATAGCAGCCTGCATTTAAAGTGGATTGTTGAGAGACAGCATTACAAGACTCTCTTCAAATATATACAGCTGAGTATATTTTTTGTATTATTCTGTATTATAGAGCTAAATTGTTACTTAGATATCTGTTGTCTTACTGTTCTGCAAATATACAGATATCAGTATATATTTTTTTGGTTATAATTTGCACTGTGATTCTTCATATCTATCTCTGTTGAAACTGTCTCCCCCCCCTCCCTGTTCTTGGTTGTAGTTTAAACTTGGTGGCTTTTGCAGTGCCCGCCCCACCGTAGATTTGATCTAGGACACTCCCCCAGTCCCATCTCTTTACCGCATTCTACCTAATAAACCCTTTCTGCACTTGCTTTTAGTCCTTTTTTATTTAATTACATTTTTTCAAACTGTGTGTGGACTAATATTGCTACATACTCAAGTGTGCCAGCTTGCACTGCATGTGAATTGTTTTTACTACTGTTTTTGCTACTTTTCTGGAAAAAAAAATTTCTGCTTTTACTGTATTTGTGTTTCTTCCTACTTTATTTTGCTTTTGCGTCATCTTAAAAGTACTCAGTTGTATTTATTACTGCTTGGTGTAACTCATTCTAAGCCTTTTAGTTTAAGCACTTGGGCTTCAGACCAGTTGTTTTACATTAAGAAGGTTTGTGGTCTGCACTGTAGTGGCAGAACAGGTAGCTTGCATCCTTCTAAGTTGGGAACTGCTGATTGAGGTCTCAGTGTCTGTTATTCTAAAAGTTTATTAATTCTGGTTTAAGCACTTGGGCTTCAGGCCAGTTATTTTACATTAAAAGGGTTTGTGGTCTGCACTCTTGTGGGAGGAGAGGCTGGACTCTGCCCTTCTGAGCTGGGAATTTCTGGTTAAAGGCTTATAGTGCCTGTATATTTGAACTGCTTCTTACTGAAATTGGTACACCTTGTTTGCTGTAGTGTAGACTAGATCCAGGCCTGCTGAATCTAGCTTTGTTTGTATAACTTGAGCACTAATCCAGGCATTCTTTAAAGTATTCAATTGTATTTACTACTGCTTGGTAGTAAATTGATTAAAGTGTAGCTATCATTCTAAGTCTTTTGGATTAAGCACTTGGGCTTCAGACCAGTTGTTTTACATTAGGAAGGTTTGTGGCCTGCACTGTGGTGGCAGGACAGGTAGCTTACATCCTTCTAAGTTGGGAACTGCTGATTGAGAGCTCAGTGTCTGTTATTCTCAAAGTGTATTAGTTCTGGTTTAAGCACTTGGGCTTCAGGCCAGTTATTTTACATTAAGAAGGTTCGTGGTCTGCACTCTTGGAGGAGAAGCTGGACTCTGCCCTTCTGAGCTGGGAATTTCTGGTTAAAGGCATATAGTGCCTGCATATTTCAACTGTTTCTTACTGAAATTGGTACATCTTGTTTGTTGTAGCATAGACTAGATCCAGGCCTGCTGAATCTAGCTTTGTTTGTATGCTTGTTGTTTGTTTGCTTGTTATTTCCCTGAAATGCTAATACCACCTAAAATGTGGCTTTTCAGCACTTCTGTGGATCCCTAGTGATATCTGCATTGCTTACTGTACTTATTTCTTTGTTTCACTTAAAAGAAAGTTACTGTTTGTCGTTTTTGCATTTAAGTTACCTGTAACACATTGCATTTAAGTTTCCTGGCACTTGCTCACTAAAGCAATTATATAAGTCAGCACTAAAAAATTAAAAGCACTACACCCTCACAAACTCCCCTTGAGTACCTTGTTCCCCATTGGCCCTTTTTTTCAATTATAAAGGAATTCCCAATACTATTCTAGCATGTCAAAGGTCAGTTGTCAATCTCCTCTCCGGACCAGCTGGTGAATCTGGGAATCTTGAGGCAATGTTACAACTGCCTCATGTACACAGACAACCCTCTCCTCCTCCCAACAAATTCCAACACATGTGAGAGATACATCCATATAGCCAAACTGGAGGCTAAGCTCTCTCAACTCAGTACTGGCGTAACCAGTCAGGAGGAGAAGGAAACCACACTCACTACAATTCCAGTCTCACATAGACCTACCACGACAGCAAACCAAACACATAAACACACAAAAACATACTCGGAGGCTCTAAATAAAAATCTGCCTAAGCAGCAGAGACCTCCAAAGCAGACACCCAAGCAACCGCTACCCCAAAACAAAACACGTGCAACACATAGCTCAAAAAGCCAGTGTGCCGAACAGTCACAGCCCTTAAGGCTAAACAACACACCTGATACACTTGTAATAAGTGACTCTATCGTCAGGCACACTGACGTCCCGCTCACCAGGCTGAACAAGGAGAAGGTCACGGTGAGCTGCCTGTCAGGTGCTAGGATCCACCACATAACACAAGCACTCAGTTCACTCCAAGGCAAATACAAATATGACTCAGTCATTGTCCATGCTGGTGTGAATGACCTGAGACGTACCTCCCTGGACTACATGAAAAGATACATAGAGGAGCTCTCTGAGCATGTGGCCCAGGCCGGTATGACCCTGACCTTGAGTAGCATCTTACCCTCACCAAGAATGATGCCACAATATGAAGACAAGATGATCAATTTCAACAATTGGCTTAAGTATTGGTGTCATTCAAAGGGGATCCAATGCCTGTCAGCCTGGGATGACATACCCAACAAGCCACGATGGTTCGCTAGGGACGGTTTGCACCTGTCACCCCTGGGCTTTCGGATATTGGCAAAGGCTCTTGCTACCCCCATAGTGCCTTTTTTAGGCAAGGCTCAAAAGACAAACCCACCTCCATAGGTATCACAAGGGATGAGAAACTAAGAGTAATGGTACTCAACGCCAGAAGTCTAAACCTCAAGATGCACGCACTCTAAACTCTCCTTAGCATGGAGAACATCGATATCTGTGCAGTAACAGAAACCTGGTTCAAGGCTCCCGAGAGTACCCCAGCACTATCAGGTTACACCTCATACCATGCTTTTCAGCCCCAAAACTTGGACCGAACCACAAAAGGAGGGGGAGTATCAATATTCGTCAAAGATACCCACACCTTCAGGTTGGTGGCACAGCACGAAGCATCAGAGACTATCCATGTGCAACTAACAATGGGTAAAACTGCCTTCCAGTTTATAACCTGTTACAGACCACCTTCCCAAACCCAGGAACCCCACTCGGCCTTCCTGAGAAAACTGGAAAATATGAAGGTCTCTCCAAACACCATTATATTGGGTGACTTCAACTACCCAAACATAGACTGGGAGCATTACTCTAGCTCCAACACCCTAGCCCAAAGGTTCCTAGAATTTATAAACTCAAATGCTATGGAACAACTTGTTACCACTCCCACAAGAGGGGAAAACATACTGGACCTGATCATCACCAACTTGGGGACTCTATGCTCTGGACCAGAAGTGTATCCCTCACTGGTAAGATCAGACCATAAACTAATCTCACTGGATATTCACATCCCGACCCCACCTCCTGCCCAGAAAACCACAGTGAAAAACTTCTCTAAAACAAATTTCACACTCCTCAAAACTGAGGTGGAATCCTTCAAAGCCCCCGGGCCTGTGGAAAATACGGCCCAGACCGCAGAATCCTTTATAAATGCATTCTATGAACACCTTCAGGAATGCATGGATCATGCAATCCCAAATAAAACCAAGACCCAATCCTCCAAAGGCAGACGTCCTGTCTGGTGGACCCCAGCCATAAACAAACTATACAATAGAAGGAGAAAGCTACTAAATGATAGAGCAAAATCCCAAAAAGGGAAGGCATCTCTGATCAGTATTAGCAAAAACTACGGGCACTCATAAAATCGTCTAAGGCCAGCTTCGAGAGAAAAATTGCACAGGACACTAAGGATAATCACAAGGCTTTCTTTAGTTATGTTAGGAACCTGGGTGGAAATTTCCAGATATGCTCAGAATTAGTCCAAAATGACAAAAAATACACTGAACCCACAGACATTGCCAACATCCTAGCTGACAGGTTCAGCAACCCCCCAACCAAAAGGGCAAATATCTATCCCAGCAGAGTGCTGCCCCTGACATCTCAGATGCGCAGGTAAGAGCCGCCTCTCCAAAGCAAAAAACACAGAATCAATGGGACCAGACGGTGTCCCGGGCTGCGTCCTACATGAACTCCAAGAAGAGCTAAACCCAAACATAAAACTACTGTTCAATCTCAGCCTTACTACAGGATATGTACCCAAAGAGTGGCGTACAGCAACAGTGGTCCCTCTCCACAAAGGTGGTGTCTCAACGGATCCTGGAAACTATCGCCCCATAAGCCTGACTAGCTTGGTCTGCAAAGCTATGGAAAGGATCATCATGGACCTCATAAATAAAGATATTGGGTACCTACAGACACTGGATTCTACCCAGTTCGGCTTTGTTAAGGGCAGATCCTGCCTCTTAAACCTGGTTGATTTCTTTGAAACAGTCATCAAGACCATTGATGAGGGGAAGGTGGTCCACACAGCCTACATGGACCTCGCAAAAGCCTTCAATACAATACCCCACTTGGGCATTATAGATAAGCTCACCAGCTTAAATATAAACCCCTATGTCACTAGATGGGTTGCAAACTGGCTCAAGGACAGAACCCACATGGTTAGAATTGCTGGAGCCATGTCAGACTCCAAACCAGTTACAAGTGGCATCCCACAAGGCTCAGTCCTGGGACCTCTCTTGTTCGGTATATATTTCTCGGAGGTACAGGCCAACACAGAAGGACTGTGGCTGACCAAGTTCGCAGATGACTGCAAACTGGGCGCCATAATAGACTCTCCAGCCGACACAAGCATCCTCCAAAAGGGCCTCATAGAAACAGACAACTGGTGCCAGAGCCATGGCCTCAAGCTAAACGCCAAAAAGTGTATAGTCATCCCCTTTGGCAAATACAAAGTGCCCACAAATTACCACATAGGTGGTAATCCATTAAGTACAGAAGAAGTAATTAGGGACCTGGGGACCCAAGTTGATAGCAGTCTCTCATTTGACAACCACGTGGCCAAAGTGGTTAGAAAAACATTTTATATAGCCAACCTAATCATGAAGGGATTCACATCTAGATCAGGGGAGGTCATCGTGCCTCTTTACTCATCCCTCATCAGGCTCATAATTGAGTACAATGCCCCTTTTGGGATGTACCTTACCAGACACCTGCAGCAACTGGAAAGACCCCAAAAGTACCTTACCAAGAGGATCAAAGGGCTCAAACAGATGCCATATGCTGCCCGGTTAAAGAAACTCCAGCTCTACTCAGTGGCATACCGCCTGTTCAGGGGTGATCTGTGCCTGACGTATAAAGCCATGTCCAACCCGGAATTAATGGACATGCTGCACCTAAGAAAATCTAAATCCCATCGAGCTACGCGCTCGATAGACTTGAACCTCAGCACTGAAATAAATAGGACATGCTGGAGGGACAGATTCATAACCCAGAGGCTCCCTTCACTCTGGAATAAAATCCCAGTCCAGGTTAGGCAGAGTCACTCATTGACTCTCTTCAAGAGGAATCTTGATGAGTGGATGGGAGATCGTAGGTTTAACCCGGGTATCACTTCTGTGTCACTGTTAGACAGAGGCACAGTATACTAACCTCGAAAAAGGGCATAGCAAAATTAATTTAAAATGGGTGGCAAAAGCCAAACACATTCTGGCTAGGCTTATAAATGCCCTAGGGCAGATAGCCTAGTATGAACCTATGAACCTATGAACCTATATTCATTAAGGATATCCACACCTCCAGTCTAGTTTCTCAGCATAATGCATCCGAGATTATCCAAGTGCAACTAACTCTGGGCAAGACTGCAATCCAAATTGTAGCTTGCTACAGATCCTCCAACATGTCCCAGGATTCCCACTCCTCATTTCTTGATACACTGTAAAATATTAGGGTACAACCAAACACCCTAATAATGGGCAATTTCAACTACCCCACCATTAACTGGGAAAACTACTCATGTAGCAACTCTTGTGCTCAACGTTTTCTGGAATTTATAAATTCCAACGCCTTGGATCAACTTATCCACACCCCAACCAGGGGCAATAATATCCTAGATCTGGTCATTACCAACATGGGCAACTGGTGTTCCACACCAGAGGTCAATTTCTCATTGGATAGATCCGACCACAAGCAAATCACCCTAGACATCCACATTCCACCCCCACCCCCCCATTAGGGAAATCACCGTAAAAAATGTCTCCAAAGCCAACTTCATGCTTCTTAAGACAGACATGGCAAACTTCACAATACCCATCCTGATGGACAATAAAGGTACAACTGCTGAATCCTATACAAATGCACCTTATAAGCACTTACACGAGTACATGGATCATGCAATCCTTAACAGAACCAAGATGCTATCCTCTAAAAAAGGAAGCCAATCTAGAGGTCCCCTGCCATAAAAAAAAACCCACAACAGAAGAAAGAAACTGTTGCAAAAAAGAGTAAAATCCCATGATTGGAGGAACTCTGTGGTCAGCCTCAGTAAGAAACTGAGATCGCTCATAAAATCCTCCAAAGCTAGTTACGAAAACAAAATTGCCACTGATTTTAAAGACAAACACAAATCATTCTATAGCTATGTTAAGTATCTCAATGTCAACACTCAGATCTGCTCTGAGTTACAACACAATGTCACTAAATGTACAGAACCAACTGATATTGCCAACATCCTGGCAGATAGGTTCAGTGCTAACTTTCACCCCCTATAGGGCCCATCTCTATGCCGGAAGAATGAAAAGTTCCTGTAATCATGGCTGCACAGGTAAAAAACGCACTCTGCAAAGCCAAGAAAACAGCATCCATGGGACCTGACATCATCCCAGGCTGCATTTTACATGAACTACAGAACGAACTGGCACCCCACCTAAGTACCATGTTCAATCATAGCCTCACCTCAGGCTTTGTGCCCACTGAATGGCGCACAGCAACGGTTATCCCACTCCACAAAGGGGGAGCCACGACGGACCCCAGGAACTACCGCCCCATTAGCCTGATGAGCCTGGTCTGCAAGGCTATGGAACATATCATCATGGAATATATAAACAATGACATTGGTAATCTCCAAACTCTGGACCCTACCCAGTTCAGGTTTGTAAAAGGCAGATCATGTCTCCTAAACCTGATAGACTTCTTTGAAGTGGTCACAAAAGCTGTAGATGAGGGTAAGGTGGTTCACACAGTCTATCTAGATCTCGCCAAGGCTTTTGACACCATCCCCCACTCTGGAATTATAGATAAACTCACTAAACTAGGTATAAATCCCTATTTTACAAGATGGGTTGCCAACTGGATCACTGACAGAACCCACACTGTGGAAGTAGCAGACTCTAAATCCAACTTCAGACCAGTGACAAGTGGAGTACCACAGGATTCAGATCTAGGTCTTCTCCTGTTTGGTATCTACTTCTGTGAAGTACAGGCTAACACAGAAGGTCTTTGGCTAACAAAGTTCACAGATGACTGCAAACTAGGAGCCATAATCAAAACTTCTAACAATGTGGACATCCTACAAAAGGGCCTCACTGAGACAGATGCCTGGTGTCATAGCCATGGCCTCAAGCTCAATGCCAAAAAGTGCATTGTCATCATTTTGGTAAAAATGATGTACCCATGAACTACCACATATGTGGTAGTCTACTTAACACCAAAAGTGTGATGAGACCTTGGGACACAGATGGACAGTAGTCTCTCCTTTGATAAACACATCACCACTGTAGTCAGGAAATCCTTCTACATGGCACACCTCATCACAAAAGGTTTCTCATCCTGGAAAAAAATAGGTCCTTGTTCCCCTCTACTTATCACTCATTAGACCCACTGTAGAGTGCAATGCCCTTTTGGTATGTACCTCACAAGACATCTACAACAACTGGAAAAGGTGACAGAAATACCTCACAAAGAGGGTTACTGGCGTCAAACAGATGTCCTATGCAGACCATCTCAAAAAACTCCAGCTTTACTCTGTCGCACATCACCTATTCAGAGGCGATCTCTGCCTAACATACAAAGCTATGTCAAACCCAGAGCTGTTGGACATGCTCCACTTAAAGAAATCCTAATCCCTCCAAGCTACACACTCTAGGGACCTAAACCTTGTCACCACAATAAACAGAACATGCTGGAGGGATAGATTCCTGTTCCAGAGACTTCCCATACTCTGGAACAAACTACCTATCTATATCAAACAAAGCTCCTCATTAGCACTCTTCAAGAAGAATCTTGATGATTGGATGGGAGATAGGAAATTCACCCAAGGGATCACTTCTGTGGCTCTGCTTGACAGGGGCACAGGAAAATAATTTCCATGGGTGGCAAAAGCAAGTGTACCATTTGGCTAGGCTTATATAGGCCTAGTACCTTCCTATGAACCTATGAACCCATATATACAAACACACACACACACACACACACACACACACACACACACACATATATATATATATATATACATATATATATATATATATATATATATATATATATATATATATATATATATGTGGGTCTACTTCATTTGATCGAATGACCAGTTGACCTAAACCCATTTGATCAAAATTTCATTTGATCGAAAACCAGTATTCAAGGAAAATAACAGGGGTTTGTCCCCCTCCCCAATGTCATGCGACCCTGGAGTTGGTATATATAGTTAGGGGGTGTGGGGGGGGTGAAGCCCCCCACCTATTTTCATTTATTTTTTTCTTTTAAAGAAATCTAGGTGGGGGGCTTTGCACCCCCCACACCACTCCTAACTATATATACCAACTTTAGGGTCGCACGACATTGGAGAGGAAGACAAATCCCAGTTTTATGCCTTGAATACTGGTTTTCGATCAAATGAAATTTTGATCAAATAGGTTTAGGTCAAATGGTCTTTCGATCAAATGAAGTAGATATATATATATATATATATATATATATATATATATATATATATATATATATATACATATATACATATACACACATATATATATATATATATATATATATATATCTGTAAATATATATATATATATATATATATATATATATATATATATATATATATATATATATATATATATATATATATATACATACACACACACACATTTTCCCTACTGTTAAATGACAGTGCTGCATGATATGTTTGAGAAAACATCACCCATATCTGCAGCTCCGATGGCTTAGTGGTAAATTGCTGTGGTTATGGTGTGCATGGTCCTGGGTAAGACACTTGCAAGGGATGATAATTTTTTTTGCTGGCCAGAACAAGGGCTATTGGATACAGAGTAATTAAGCACTTTTAAGTATTTGTAAGTGGGTGCGAAATGAACAGTTATGTATAGTGTGAAATTCTTTTTGGGAACAGATTGCCCTTTTTTTGTTAAGGTTAGAGTGGGATGTTGGGGAAGGATTGTAGGTATATTGGGGGAGGTAGGTTGTGTCAGAAGTCAGACAAGACAGACAAGACAGCATACAAAGGTGGTATATGACACATGTGGGGAGTAAACACCTTGGATGGGGAGGGCTGTTTGGAAATTGGAAGCCCATAAGCTCCCAAATGGAAACAGTGGGACTTTGGTCCCCACCCATGGGCAGTCACCACTGCACCTTCACAGCCCTGAAGATGGCTGTCCTGGTGGCTGAAGGAAGGGCAGGTTGACCCTCTAATTGTGCAATGATGCCCTCAAGCTGGTGTAGCAGATCTCCCAATACTCTGCAGAGCTCCCTATGCACCAGCCCCTGGACCTGACTTCAGGTGACAGGATTCTGTCTCTGCCCACTCCCAGGGGGAACAAGTCCCATCCCCTGAGGTTGTTCCACCTGAATGTAGTGCAGGACCAGCAGATGAGGAAGTCCCAGGGTGGGTCCCAGACATGCTGTGGCCCAGTGCCACAGCCACATGAGGTGGGAGAGGTGGGTCCGCTGGGAACGGCCTTCCCAAACATGCTATTGTGTTGCAGTTTTAGAACATATGTGGGTTAGTAATAGTCAAAACAATCCAGGATTAGTTATAACAGCATGCATAGATATTTCCATTAACCCAAAACACCAGATTTGGAACAGTTGCATAGCAAACAGAACACATGCATAAATGGTAGCACAGTGGCCATTACAATGGCATGCAGGTTACATTGATAGCAACAGGCCACCAATGATAGTGTTTCTACATGGAACATGAATAGAAACACATTTCAATATTTGTTGAACAATAGGATATATGTCCCAACAGTAGGTTTTGTGTAAACATACCCATTGATTTGTGTGTTCAGATTATTGGTGTGTTCAGATTATTGTTGCAGATATGGTGGGGGGGATGTCAGTTAACAACTATAATATCCTTGCAGTATGAAGTCCTCTGACCTTTTTTCCTGTTTGTCTTCCAGGTACCATGTCCCATGAATGTCTCCCTGTGTATACTCCTCAGGAGAATGATATTATCATAAACTTCATTGGACTACATCACAGAACCCTCTTTGGATGCAGGGCCAATAATCTACAGGAGAGTGCCACCCTGTGGAATGAGCTTGTCCACAGGGTAAATGATGTTGGCCTGCCTGCAGTTATGAGCAGGTGTGACATCGTTGCACTGATCTCATCCGCCATGCCCATCAGCATGCTTCTGCAATTAGGAGGAACCAGCTAGCCACAGGTGAGGGTCATGCAACCCAGCCCCACTGACACATGCTGAGAAGCTCTTCACCAGCCAAGCCAGGAACCTGAAGATAGCATTGTGGAAGTGGGTGTTACCCACACAATGGATGAGGACCGTGCAGGTAAGGCCCCCGGGCACATTAGCAGACCACTATTGCTTATCCATCTTCATCTGTAAAGTATCTTCATGCATATGTCAGATAACATAGTCTGTTGCTGCAATGTAGTAATGAACAGATGTGCATAATCTCTAGTGTTGTGGGTTTGTACTTCTGATGTACTGAAATGCTGCTCCCACCCTCTACCAATGCCACAGGTGTGGCTACTGACATTACATCTCTCACACAACTATAAAGGTCCCTCTGGTATACAACTCGGGCAGCAGCCTGTAGCTGGTGAGTATGGAGTTGTTTTGTTCAGGTTTGCCAATACACCGGCCATGTTATGGCCATTGTATTTAACATGCACACATTTAACACACCTACCCATAATGCATGATGTACATGTTTACTTATTGGTGCTGTTAACTGCATTGCATCACAATGGTCACCGTGTTGGCATATCTGAAGGCAATGTAAGAGTCCTACAGTATTCCTAACAACCTGTCAGTGCAAGATGTGTGGACAGAGATGAACATAATGGTGGGACAAATAGGCTACAGAAGGGACATGTCTGAAACATTATCCTTACGCAGTGGCTGCAACAGTGTATACACCACTATTACAATGGCAACTGCTACAGATCTACACAACGACATATCACAATACCACATTCCACACCTTTTATGACCTGTAATGTGATCCTTACATGAGCAGTGAATGTGTAATATGGAATCCTACGTTGGAACCTCAAATATGGGGAATACATACCTTAAACACTGGAAGCATATATATGCGCACACTCCAAATAACATATTGTGAAAGCAGCTTTTGAGGTACTGACAGCATTTACTCTTCTTGAGTATGCACCTTCCATCAAGTACAAGGCCTCAATGTCACACCAAGTAATGGTCTGCTGTCCAAGAATGATGTCCATGACATTTGCCCACTCATCTGTAACAGAGGCAGCCGTGGCTTGCACACATCTTACAAACCATGGAAAGGTAGCACTCAGGAGTGGGAGAAGTAGCCTTACCTCACCATTGCATATACCATGTTAAACAGTGCAGACAGTCATGTATGTTACTATGAAGTATGGGACAACATTAATGTAGAAAATAAACAGATGCCCCTCCAATACAGATGAAGACACATGTTGCAAACTGGTCATGGAGGCTGCCCAGAAGCATGCAGCAGCACTGAGTGACTTACAGGAATGTCTAGCAAGTACTACCTGTGCAGTACCTGTGTCGAAATCACCTGGAATCTGCATAAGTGTGGCATATGGGTTAGAGTAATCAGATGGAAGAGATGTTCCACAAGAAACATCATACAGGGCTCTCTGCGGGTGGCATATGCATAACATCAATCTCCTAAAGGCATGTGTTGCAATGTGTAATGATGTACTGAGACCATGGCTGAAACCTACAGACAGTATTAATAAAGATACATGGGGTGCACAAGCAATACCTCACTCCATCTCAGGCCCACCATCCCCGTGTACAACTTTAGGTTTTCTGTTCATTAGCAGGAAATAGGCCAGTAGACATGGCATTCTGAATTTGGAACACTGCAAAATGACACTCATGTCTGGCCCATAGTTGTCAAGCATTTGCAATAAGGCTGAGGATGGGGAGGGGTGTCATCCTGAAACACAACAGTGAACTGAAGCATACATCCAAAGCTCACTAAGAATGGCTGTATCTGAACACAGCCAAGGTCATGAATTGTGCCAGACATAACCCTGACTCCACAGCAATAGTGAAGGCACTGTGCGACCTCCAAGGGCTGTGCACATGAGCTGACCTTGCAATCCAGCAGAGTTGGGGGACATTTGTAGGGTGGAGGGACCAAATAATGGCAAGTGAAGTTGACCCATGCTAGTATACCCCTTCCAGAAATAGTGACTGCTGTAGTTAACTTAACAGGTGCTGCAACAAACCATCATGTTAAGGGTGTGCACACTTATGCAACCCACATACTGTATGCATCTCACTCAGCATCTGCACAACTAACACATATGTTAGATACTGCATTTGATTGCACATGTCATTTGTCACATATCAGGTGTGTGTAATGTCAACATATGCAGTATTGTGGCCCCATTGCATATCATGGAAGAGGCTGGCATGTCAGAAAGGGTGTGTACACTCCTCATAGTCACAGTAAGCTTTGAAGACTGTCAGTGTAATCAGATTTTATTGCTCATACATGCACTGCTGATGATGAGAGCTGCAAATCAGAGGTCAGGTGTTCACTATTGACATCTGTCCTCATATCATCCCAGGTATGTGTCAAACACATAGGGGCTGTGAGCAACAGAGCAAACATAACTGACACACATATACACATTCAGCAATGGTGTATACACTCGTGAGGTATGGTGCACAGTACATGCCATGGTGCTGAACAGTTTCACAGCAATACTTTGTGCATGGGTGCAGTGCATTCCAGGGGAAGGGGCATCACCTACTAACACAACTTATGCATCACAGAGATGTATAATTTATTTATTTATTTTACATTTGTTGTGTTTATTTTACATAATGTTGGTAACAAGGATTGAGTATAGCTGCAGTGCATGCTGTTGAGTGCCATATGTCATGCATGTCGACTGTTGAGTAATGAGAGGTCTGTGTAATATCTTTGTGCCACCTCACCTGTAAGTGTGTGTGTGTGTGTGTGTGTGTGTGTGTGTGTGTGTGTGTGTGTGTGTGTGTGTGTGTGTGTGTGTGTGTGTGAGTGTCTTTACAGGTAAGCAATGATGTACAGGTCTTAAATTACGTTTTTTGTTTTCCCCTCACAGGTGGCAAGGTGGGTCAGGGTCTCTCCTGCAGGCAAACTGATGTTAGTGTCCATACAGACTTTGACAATGATGGTAGGTATGGTGAGGCACAGGCCGGGTTGTCAGGGGCTGAAGCTGTGCCATTGGTTGACATACTACTTTTATCCACCCCATCCCTGCACACAGTCACAATCCCTATACATACCCCATCACCAGTGGCCATAGATGAGGGACAGTTGGCAGGTGGAGGCTTGGGACAGGACAGTGTGTTGACTATGGCAAGTGTGTCTTTACATAGCTGGATGACCGGTGAGGTACACAGGCAGATGTACAGGGGTGCTCACTGACCATCATGCTCCTGGCAGAAGTGCCACAGCAGGTGTCACCAGACGCATGTTTCAGTCCATCATGGAGGCACAGGCATGTATGGAGCATTACACTAGACAGAGTCTAATGCCCAGAGGGCTACTAATTCTGCTGTACTTGACAATATCCATGATCTTGCAGGTGCCCACTGTTATTTTGTAGAGGTCCTGGATAGACGGTTGGGTGAGATGGTGGGAATCCTTGACCATGCAATGTCTGTGTTAGAGCATATGGTGGTAGTAGGGCAACAGACATGTCGACGTAGGGCAGCAACACAACCTGGTGGAGATCTACGTGGATGTGAAACAAGTCTCAGATGCTCCCATAGTGGCAGTACCAGCACCATAAATGCTGGGGGGGGTGATGTCCACACTACAACACAGTAGGCCACATGCACGTGGTCCTGGCCAGTCCCAACAGGGACCCGGATCCAGCGGACATTTGTCATCATCAGGGGAGAGTACAATATCTGGGCTTCTACCTGGTAGTACCCATGGTTCCCCTGGCAGGCACAGTTCTCATGTCCATGGCCAGACATGGTGAACTGTACACCCTGCCATATATGGTCTGCAGCTGTCCAACAAACCCCTGTATAAGGCAGCCACATGGCAGAACTGTGTGCATACATACACACACACACACACACACACACACACACACACACATCACCAACACAGCTAGGGCACTTCCATACCTACACACACAACTACTGCACAGTCCAATTGATAAAGAACCCCCTAACACACACATATGATGTCAACCAAATGGCTCAGCCGAGGTCTCTGGAAAACCCACAACACACCCTGTGCATATAATGATACCTGTGCCACGTTCCTGTCATCCATACCATTGATGCAGGGACATGCTAATATGGTTCTGATGCACAGGGTGAATGTACTAAGGTTTAGCAATGTAATGCTGTGTAACATGTTTTCAGCTGGAAAGTTTAATGCTTACATGTTAGGATGTGTAGCTGTCCAGCTATGTTGCATTATAGCTGTTATTAACACTGACTGATTGTGGCCTCCATAATGTATTCAGTTTGTGTTGTAGGTGTCTATGTGTCAGCAGGATGTTGGTCTGTTGTTGTTCGCTACAAGGGGTATGGCACTGTGGTGACACATTGACTGTGTCATATCCTGGGTACAGCTGAACACAAGTAACAGGTCTGTATAACAGTTACTGCATGTGCAACATGGCTGATAGGTCTGAGGGGTGTATACAGGTGAGTGCATGGTGGCTGATGTCAGCAGCTCTTCTACAGTGGACAATGGTATGTGCACTGGGTGGCACACTCCAAATGTTTGTGAATAACACAAACACACACACACACACACACACACACACACACACACACACACGCACACACACACGCACACACACACACACACACACACACACACACACACACACACAGGCTTTGGAGTTGATGCAATACACAGAGAATACTGTACACATGGATGTACTTAATTTTGCAGTGAACTCATTTTGGCCTATGTAATTCCACCAAGACAAAATAGGCAAAACATCACATCAGTAAATAATCAGTTTGCCAGTTTAATGTCATTGGCGATGGTACTGGCAGGGTATATGTCCTCCTCCCCAATGTAGTGCAATCCTGGAGTTGGTAAACATAGGTGTGCTGCTGTGGGTGGCACAGCCCTCCACTTTGGAGGGTGTGGGGTGGTGTACAACCATACATAGCATGATTAACAACTACTTAACCTGTTAACATATACTGTATAGTACTACAGCAGACTAAGTGGGGGGATACAACAATAACCCCAATGAGGGTGGCTGTGCCCACAACATCCACACCCAACTATATATACCAACTCCAGTATCGCTGTACAGCTGTACAGTGGGGAAGAGAGCATTTACACATATAGATAAACATATATATATATATATATATATATATATATATATATATATATATATATATATATATATATATATATATATATATATATATATATATAACTATATATATATATATATATATATATATATATATATGTATATGTATATGTATATATATATATATATATATATATATATATATATATATATATATATATATATATATATATATATATATATATATATATATATGGTTCCCCTTCACAAAGTCGACCATTCAGAAACTCAAAATGCATATGACCGACGTCATATGCTTGAATTTCTGAAGCTCGACTTTGTGAAAGGGAACTACAAAAAAACAGAACATAACACAAAAAAGTGTTTCTGCAGGGGGCAAGCCCCCCTGCATCCCCACAGCCCCCTCTACTTATTTATTCCAACTCCGAGATCTCTCTAGAGCGCAGAAATGGAAATCTCCCATTCTGCGCTGTATGCCGTTCCCCACTCACACAGGTGAGCTTCCACAATTTCGAGCATATGGTCTCAACCATATGCATTTAGAGATTGCGGCCATTCGACTTTGTGAAGGGGAACCGTGTGTATATAAATATATATATATACATATATATATATATATATACATATATATATATATATATAAAACATGTTGTGTGGGAAGTCATTTCTGATACTGACATGTACACCATCAGTTACTGACAGACATCATAAGATCATGGTTTACCTTCATATGTGCGTTCTGCACTCGGCAGAACTACAGATGTTCAAAAGGATGTTTGCAAAGTTTCCAAACGTTGAACGAAAAATGCTTAGAATGTGTAATGAGCAAATGCATAGTGACATTCGCTCATTGCAGAGTCGGCATTTTGGGTGTGGATTGCACTATGGTGGGGATCGGAAAATGGACCCTTTCCCCACTGTAGTGCAAACTAGAAGTTAGTATATTAAAGTAGGGTGGTGTGGGGGTCAGTCCACCACATGGGGTGTGCAGGGGAGCTTGCCCCCCTGCATTACACTTCGTATTTGACTTTTGTGTTCAAAAATCAGCAAATCTGCTTTTTGATTTGCTGATTTTCGAACATCAGAAACTGTCGCTCTTTTGTGTTTCGTGCTTTGGATTCACTCATATGAGCAATCGTACGTGTGATTTTTGGCTATGTAAATGTAAACTTAAGATAATCATAGTGAAGTACCACACAAATCACAGTAATGATCCTGTTGAATACAGCAGAGATATGACCAATAAATGTGGACAGTCTGACACAATCTGGTCAGTTCAGAGGTATACACAGAATTCCTTAGTGCAAGACATGTGGACCAAGCCTGACAAAGTAGATGTTTACAGCCATGTAAATGGGGATATCACAAAAATACTGGAATAGATAAGCTCACACAGTTGATGCATTCACACACTCCTGTCTATCCTAACACATATTAACCAGAGGAGCAGAGGTCCCAAGCCCACATACTTCCCACTAGTTAGTGACATACATCTTCACAGCATCCCACTGCTTTTTCAGAAGTAAACAACACTTATGGTGGCCAGGCAACAGTACATCTGACAAATATCTGGACATAACATCACACTAGGTAAATGTACTGAACTGCTAGGCATGTCAGAAAGCCATGTGCAAACTATAGGCCGACTGCCACAACACTGACCCAAGTTTCCTTTGGGGAAATACACATGTACTTGCAAATATAGCAGGAACTACAGGCATGTAACAGCACGGAGTAACAAATACCAGTGTAAAAGTGTATACCCACAACCAATCTCAACACAGTCACAGTCACATTATGGTAAGCCTAATTAATAGTACAGTATATGGACTGTGTGAACAAATCTATCCTCATATGTGCCAGTCACTCATAAGCCTACATATACTGGCCCAATACACAGTGTAGTCTGATGCCTGACTGTGGTATGTGACATGTCTCAGTCTGGCCCTACAAACATATATGCTGACAGGGTACCGTAAACTGTAGCAGCATGCAACATCAGATAGAACAGGACCAATTACAATGACATCTACCACAGTCTGTACACGGGCCAAGTAACATATTCACAATACACACTCTGTCAACAATCACCATAAGTACACAAACCTCAGTACTGTACAGACTACAACAGAATGTCCAGGTTTTGTCCTCATATATAAGGCCTACTATACATAACATGTCTAGCAGTCTGATATCTCACTGGATTGTTATCAGGTATGATGTCAGTTAATAATGATATACTGTACATATACACATCTTACTGCATGACGTATGGACAAAGGGTGACAGACTTGGGGGACAGAGGTACAAACACAGCGCCGATATTGACATATTGCTGTGATAAACTGAGAAAATTCCTGGTGTAATGGGGTTTGTTGTGACATATCTCTTCTGAGGGATATGAAGTCAGTAACTCACATGGATGTCATCATGTACTGACTGCAATCCTCAGAGTATGCTACTGCATTTCTAAAGATGGGAAATGTGTGAGTAACACACCACATGTAAGACTACAACCTCTGGCCATCTGCAGATAGCCTTACAGGGTAGAGTTTCCTCAACCAGATAACACTGTCATGCCAGACTTTAAATCATGTAGAACAGCCATATCCACACAAACCCTGTTAAAACAACAATACTTCAAATGTAGAACAGCAATACTTACATTCTGTCCCCATGTCTGGAACATCCCCCTTCTGTTTGTTGGCCTGTTTCCACAGTGTATGTTGTAAGAGCTATTTCCAACTACCCTCTGTGATGCTGTTTGTCGAACACCCCCATGAAATCCTGCTCACAGTAAAGGAAACAGGCCAACACCCACATGAAGTGCTTAGTTAAAGGAAAGTGTTTCCATGTAATTGGCTATAGGAATGATACCACAGCTTTTCTCTTATGCAATTAGCAAGTGGAGGACTGCAATTTTTGCATAGGCCATCAGCTGATCATAAGCATTATTTACAAAACTCAAGCTGCTGCCTATGCAAAACAGATGTTCTTTTCCACATCCACCAGAGAGAGGTAGAGAGAGAGAGAAAGAGAGAGAGAGAGAGAGACAGAGACAAAGTAAGAAAGGAATGGAGTAAGAGAGTAAGAGCCAAGCGCATTTGTGTAATGATCCTTGGGTGGAGAGTGGTATCTGGGTATTATAACGGTTGCCTATATTGTTTACTAATCTTTACTGTCACGTAGTAATTGCACATGGCTGTACACATTTATGGCTGAGGATTGTCTACAACAACCTCTACAGAGTTTGAAAACTGTTGGCCTTGTAATGTGGACATTGGGACATATAGGTCCTCAATATAATGATGTAGCAAAACCCACACTGTAATGGATCTTGGCATTACACAATGACCAAGTGATAGATGTTCATCTTCCTTCCGGAAAGGCAAAAACTTATCTGCCTTTTTCAATCACTTTAAACATTTTGTAAAGAAAAGCACTAAAAGCATCCAGACCACACTATCAGGCGATCCATTAATTGGATGCTTTCCTTGTGGACACTGCATTTATTGCACCAAAATACTTAAAACTACCAGTTTCAGCAGTCAAAACACCCCTCAAGTATTCAATATAACATTTTTTGCTAACTGTTCTTCAGATTGGGTCATCTATTTGGCCAAATGCACATGCCCTGCATTCTACATTGGACAAACATCTAGACCCTTGAAGCTTCGAATCTCTGAACACCTTAGTGATATTAGGCATAAGAGAGATACTAATGCTTTATACAAACATTCTTTGATTCATCCAAATGCTACTTTTAGTTTTACCATCATTGATAAAATCAGAAGATCCAGGCATAATAAACTAGGTTGGCATGATTTATTAAATTCAATGGAGAAAAAATGGATCATTAAACTTGGTGGGCTCTTTAAACCAGGTCTTAATGAGCATATTTAATTAAGCACATGACTCAACTGAGTATTTAAATACAGGTTCTTTATTGTTATTTTTCAAACACTGAAGAAGGCTTTGTTTGATATTTGCCGAAACCGGTCTGTTTTTTAAGAACCACAAATCAATAAATTTATTTTCAAGGTGCCTTGTATGCTGGTCCTGCTTCTTTTTTGCCTTGTATACTTTTCTCTTTGGGACCCTGCAGCTGCTGTACTCGCAGAGGTTGTATCACTTGGAGTTTCCTGTTTCTTTTCTGTGGTTGGCCTGTGGCACCTTCTGCAGTTTTAACTGCACTATTGGAATATTACAATTTTTGGACCTGTCTTTGGCTGAGTTTACCTATTTGGGGATTTAACTTGTTGACTGCATTTTTTCAAAACAACTTCCGGTACTTTCCATTTTTTCTCCTGAACTACGTGATATAAAGACTTTTTTGTTTGGCCTGCCTGCCGTGACTGGATTATTATTTGCTAGCTGACATTACTACTAACTTGGTGCTTCATGGCTCAATTGTTGGCGTCTTTTCTTATCGTATTTTGGTTTAGTTGCTGCATATTTTTCTCCACCTGTTACAGCAGAGGGAAGTTTAGAAAATTACATCTTTGAGGTTTCACGTTCCTTTTTCGAGGTTTAAAACAAACTGATGCGTGTTTTTTCAATTAAGCGACACCATTTAGATGTTCACCATCAGCAAGACATCATCAAGTACTGACTTTATCAATTTCTTTTTGTTTACCACTGTGGACTGATTTCAGTTGATTGGAACGCATCTGCTTATTTTGGGTCTTATTATTTTTTATTCAAAAGTTTTGGTTTCCTGACTTTACATCAAGACATTTTCCATTGGTTCTTACCAACAAGTCAATATGTTTTTTCATTATGGTGGGCAAAGCATTGTTTATTGATAACAACATGAATGATTTTTGTCAATCGCATTTTGTTAAATATTAATAGTTTAACGGATTGGTTGACACAGGACACATACTATTTCTTTTACTATTTTTGTCTGTTTGGAACTGGCATTTAATTTGCAGATGGGCTCTGCACTTCATGTTTATTCTTAAACGTTTGGGCAATATCAGTTGTTGTGTCAGAGGGAAAGTTTTTTATGGTGACAGGTTATTAAGTTCTTTTGTAAAACAAACAGTTTAGTCTTTTTCTGCAGCACTGAAGGATATTTTTGTATGCTTACTAATATGATAATAGAATTGAAGATCTGTGCTTCTGGTTTATGAGCCTACCATTGCTTATAGAGGTTTATATGTTGGCGACTGGGTAACAATATTTTTAACCTTACAGCTTATGTGCTTTGGCATTACAGTTTTAACATATTGATATTAAGCTATATTTTTAGCTTGGTAGGGTAAAAATAGGACTCTTTACTCAACATTACGTGGGGTTCAGTTTTTGTTTATTTATATGGTGTTTTCACCAATTGCATTTTTGGGTAATATTCATAACTGAAGCTTATAATTTACACAAATTTATTTTCCTCTTGGCAATTGGTTTCCACCCAGTTGGTGTTGCTTTGTATCATAAGTCATATGGCAATTGTGTTCTTTACTTTGCTATGACAGTGTCTTTTTAAAAGGACACGTATTGACTCACAATTTTTTATTTCAAAGTCCACATTTTTCTACACCTTATCCCAGTGGCTTATTTTCCCTTGTTAGATTCTGGTTATTTACAGATCTTAACATTTAGTGAATTTTATGTTACTTAAGGCTATTTCTAGGAACAGCAAGAGCCTGTTATTGCTATGTTGCTTTTCTTGGCACCACTGGGCTGTATCATTTGTTGGTTTGGTCAATGTTTTACATGCTGTGCTTGGGTACATATTATAGCTCCAACATTTATATTATTTGAACTGATGTCTTTACATGGTTGATTATTTTTAGCATCTTAGGTAGATGGTTTATTCCTATCCAGACATCTATAGGGTTTTGATTCAGTAATACCAAATAGGAAATTGTGATTCTTGGGAGCCGGTTGTCTTACAGTAGGCACCAGCACATTTATGTTTTTGATTTGTCATTTAAGGCCTATACAAGATATTCAAACCACGATTGTGTGTTACACCAAGTGTGACATTTTTCATAGTAATTCTATTAACAGGTGTTTTTTCCACTTCTTGATATAGGCTTTATTTTTGGGCCAATTATCTTAATATCATGTCATTATTTTCTCAGGGTTTGACCAAATTTATGGTTGTTGTGTGAGTCCATATAAATATGATTTTTGGTGGTATACCAACAGACACTCACCGGTATTCCATACATCCTTGTCACGCCTTCCCTTTATGTTTCTTTTTTAATATTTAATTCAGCATTACTGTCAATATTGGTCCCATTATTTTTTTGGGCTCAACCGTGGGCAATCTTGCTGTAAGATATCTGTTAATACCAAACCATTTATATATGGTTTCTGATGACCACTATTTTTGCTTGGCCACTCTTTAGAACGGCTGCATTGTGATAGTTTTACTGTTTTAATGATTCTATATGATTCCATTCAACCTTAATACATATCTTCTCATTATTTTTTCATACTTTCATTCCATATTAGCTCTAGTTATTGAACACTTGGCCAAATATTGCAACATTTCACACATTTTGTACATTATTTGGTAATTTTAATCTATTTTTTATATATTCTTTAATATATTCATATATTGATACTGGCCACTTAAATTCATTTAAGTTTATTACTAAGTTAATATTTTGGATCTTGTCTTCTTAGCCTGTCATCCAATATCAATCCAACCATTATTTTGAGTAAGAAGCCATATGATGCTTTGGCCCTAAGGCTCATTGGTTCAGACTGGACCGGCAATAGACCCCATCAACGTGAATAGTTCCTTTTGGGAATATTTTTACATTCACTTAGGTCATTTTCAATATTATATTGTCTGCTGCTTATTGATCCTATATTGAACCGGCTCAGGTCCATTTAACTTTGGTTTTGGTTATTTTGGACAGAGGTCCTCATTAACATATTGAAACATGGAATTGCATCATTTACTAAATGGGCTGTCTTCCGACAGAGACAATCTTTCTGTTTTCGGAATTGGTCCTCTAGGTGAAAAGTTGGATGACCTTGGCAACACAGGCCTTGATGATAATTGTGAAAATATTTTTTCAAATCTTAACAAACATATGAGATCCTTGAGAAACAACATTTGGCATTACAAACTTTTTCATGCATATTTACTTAAAGGCATCACTCCACGAGGGTCACAAGTACGTACCCAACCATTGGTCATTTCCCCTGATGATCTCCTATTGAAACAATGGAATGAAGTTCAACAACAGACAACCCTCAAATTTGTTGACATATTGGCAAATTTTCACAATAGAATCATTGAACAAGAAATTAAATCCATTTCTTCCCTTAGTGATAAGGCCAAGCAATTTGAGGGTCAGTCCATATATACAAACAGTATCAAGAACATAAGCAAGGAACTCATGACATTGGAATCTCAGTTAAAGGACAGGAAAAAGAAAAAGTTCCAAAGGGATTTAGATGATTATACCAAAGGGGATCCCTTTAATTTCACCAATAAAAACAAACATGTACGATTTTCTCCTTCGAATCGTACGAATCCCAAGAGGAAACGGACCAAATCTATCCTTAAAAAAGGTACACCCAACTACACTGACACTTCAGCTGATGAGTATTCATCTTCAGGTCCAAAACAGGTACAAAACACACTCTCTAAAGCCAAGAATACAGCATCCATGGGACCAGATGACATCCAGGGCTGTGTACTACATGAACTACAATATGAACTGGCACCTCACCTAAGTGTCATGTTTAATCATAGCCTCACCTACTGAGTGGTGCAGAGCTACAGTTATCGCCTTATCTGCAAGGCCATTATCATGGAACTTATAAACAAAGACATTGGCAACCTTCAAACAATGGAACCCACCCAGTTTGGGCTGATCTTGTCTCCTGAACCTGATTGACTTGAGCCATGGACAAGGGTAAGGTGGTCCACACAGCCTATCTAGACCTTGCCAAGGCCTTTGACACCATCCCCACTCTGGAATCATAGATAAACTTACTAAGTTGGGCATTAATCCCTATGTCACCCAATGGGTTGCTAAATGGCTTACTGATAGAACCCACACTGTACCGACTCCAAATCCAGCTCCAGACAAGTGACAAGTGGGAGTACCTCAGTCAGTCCTGGGGCCGGCTCTTGTTTGGCATCTACTGGTCAACACTAAGGACTCTGGCTAACAAAGTTTGCAGATGACTGCAAACTGGGAGCCATTATTGAATCCCAAATGATGTGGATACTCTACAAAAGGGCCTTACAGAAACAGATGCTTGGTGCCAGAGCCATGGGCTCAAGCTCAATGCATCCCTTTGGGAAAAAACATGTATCCATGAATTACCATATAGGTGGCAGTACACTAAACACAGAAAGTGATAAGAGACTTAGGGACACAGGTGGACAGTGGTCTCACCTTCGATAACCACATCGCCACAACAGTCGATCTTCTCCTTATGTGGCACACACCTCATCGAAGGGCTTTTCATCCAGAAAACCACTGTACTCATCCCTCATTAGACCCATTATAGAATACAATGCCCCATTTGGTATGTACTCAAGACATCTGCAACAACTGGAAAGGCCACAGAAATACCTCACTAAAAGAATCACAGGCCTAAAGCAGATGCCATACAAGGCCATGTCAAACCCAGAGCTGTTGGACATGCTTAAAGAAATCCCAAATCCTCAGAGGCTACACGCTCAGGATCCTAAAACTTGTCATCACAATAAACAAAACATGCTGGAGGGATAGCAGAGTGCCTTTTGACCTCTTCAAGAGGAACCTTGACGATTGGATGGGAGAAAGGAAATTCACCCAGGGATCATCAGTCACCAGACAGGGGTCCAGGAAAGTAAATATGGGAAGAAATAGCCAGGGAATTGTTGTATAGGCCCTAGGGCTGATAGCCTAGTACCAACCTATGAACCTATGAACCTATGATACTGATTCAGGGGGTGCCACAGGTTAACCAGCATCAAAGAGAAGGAATTACACGTAGGAGGAGGGGGGGGCAGAAAACATAAAATATGTGGACAACATGGAAACCTTATTAGAGATGTTTGTGACCAAGCAACCAATGTAAACATTACTAATATTTCATCATGTCCTCTCCTCCTCTGAAATTGATATTCTTAATAAAGGTTTATCATTAATTCCTGGCTATTTTGTTTCTGAAGAAAGTTTTGTCCATGATATTGTTTCATTTTGTAGAACTCTTAACCTCAAAGTATTTTTTCAGGAACAAGAATCAAAGATCTGTGATGAATTCAAATACCACAGGTCTTCCTTTATGCCACCCATGTATCATCACGTCTCTATGTTTCAACAAGCCATGATCAAAGATCTACATTTTCAGTTCAGATCAACTCCACCTTTACTCAATAATGCATCCAAAATCTGCATGGAAAATATCAATAAATTGGCAAATAATCACAATCTGGTCATCATTGGTGCTGACAAAGGTGGTTCAATAGTTGTTCAGGATTCATTACAATACGATCATGAAGCACTGAACCAATTATCCAATGCACGCTATTACTCTGAACTCACCATAGACCCAACACCAGTTAGTTTAGCTGTTGCAGAAGGTATCATTACCCAAAACACACAGCATCAACTCACTATTTCCAATCCTTGTCCACAATACATTTATTTCCTACCTAAAATACACAAGGACCTTCAACACCCACCAGGCAGACCCATTGTCTCAGGTAGAAATTCATTGACAGAACCACTATCCCTATTTCTTACCAAATTCCTTAAGCCCCTTTTACAATGTGTCCGCTCTAGGATTCAAGACACTACAGAATTTTTACAGATAATCTCTGATACACAGCTTGAGCCAGACTGGTTACTTTGCACATTGGATGTAAAATCATTATACACCAACATACCACACTGGGCTGGCTTAGAGGTGTTGGAATACTGACTCAACAAAACCGAAATATACAAGCCAGGCTTCAACACTCTTTTGTTGTGTTTAACAGAACACGTATTGACAAAAAATGTGTTTTTCTACAAAGATAAATGCTATTTGCAAAGTAAGGGGACAGCTATGGGTGCTTCTTCTGCACCCATATACGCTGATTTGTTCATGGCATATTTTGAAGAACAGGTTATTTACGACAACTCTCACAATATCTACATTGTTGAAATGGACATTTGGCACAGATACTTGGATGACTGCTGGTTGGTATGGAGAGCGAATAATGAATATCTTTCGGAATTTGTTTCTTATTTGAATGAAAATAAATGGGGAATTGAATTTTCTGTCAGCTATGATAGAGATAAAATTATTTTCTTAGATGTCTTGGTTTGCCATGCATCTGATCATACACTGACTACAGAAATTCATCGTAAATTCCCTGAAAATAATTCACTGCTCCATGCAACCAGCTTTCATCCCCCCCACATCTGCAAAAATATTCCTAAATCACAGTTCATGTGTATTAAATGCATTTGTTCTGCTCAGCACACTTATAGACACTTCAGAGATGACCTAGTACACCGCTTTCATGATTGTGTGTACAAAATGGGTCAACTATTACATACCAAACACACAGTTGACCAGATGGAACGTACTGATTTGCTTCTCTACCAAACCAGACACAAATCACCTTCTGCAGTACCTAGATTCATCACTACATATGGTCATAACACTAATACATTGATGCAAATTGTTCAACACAATTGGAACATATTAACATGTGATCCTAGACTTCAGGACATTCTTGGGGATCATCATTCTCTTTCGGCTTTTCCCGTTAGGGGTCGCCACAGCGGATCATCTCTTTCCATTTCTTCCTATCCTCTGCATCTTGCTCTGTCACACCAACCGCCTGCATGTCCTCTCTCACCACGTCCATAAACCTTATCTAAGGCCTTCCTCTATTCCTCTTACCTGGCAGCTCCATCCTTAGCATCTTTTTCCCAATATACCCATCATCCCTCCTCAGCACATGTCCAAACCAACTCTCTTGCTTTGTCTCCAAACTGTCCAACATGAGCTGACCCTCTAATATACCGATTCCTAATCCTATCCATCCTAGTCACACCGATTGCAAATCTTAACATCTTTAACTCTGCCACATCCAGCTCAGACTCCTGCCTTTTTGTCAATGCCACTGTCTCCAACCCATATAACATAGCTGGTCTCACTACACTCTTGTAGACCTTCCCTTTCACTCTTACGGATACCCAGGACATTCTTGGGGATAGAGGTTCATTTTCCTTCCGGAAAGGCAAAAACTTATCTGCCTTTTTCAATCACTTTAAACATTTTGAAAAGAAAAGCACTAAAAGCATCCAGACCACACTATCAGGCAATCCATTAATTGGATGCTTTCCTTGTGGACACTGCATTTATTGCACCAAAATACTTAAAACTACCAGTTTCAGCAGTCAAAACACCCCTCAAGTATTCAATATAACATTTTTTGCTAACTGTTCTTCAGATTGGGTCATCTATTTGGCCAAATGCACATGCCCTGCATTCTACATTGGACAAACATCTAGACCCTTGAAGCTTCGAATCTCTGAACACCTTAGTGATATTAGGCATAAGAGAGATACTAATGCTTTATACAAACATTCTTTGATTCATCCAAATGCTACTTTTAGTTTTACCATCATTGATAAAATCAGAAGATCCAGGCATAATAAACTAGGTTGGCATGATTTATTAAATTCAATGGAGAAAAATGGATCATTAAACTTGGTGGGTTCTTTAAGCCAGGTCTTAATGAGCATATGTAATTAAGCACATGACTCAATTGAGTATTTAAATACAGGTTCTCTATTGTTGTTTTTCAAACACTGGAGAAGGCTTTGTTTGATATTTGCCTAAACCGGTCTGTTTTTTTAGAACCTCAAATCAATAAATTTATTTTCAAGGTGCCTTGCATGCTGGTCCTGCTTCTTTTTTTGCCTATTACACATTCACCCCAACACACACACACAACTGATGACACACATACAAACACACACTTACCAGTACTGCATTTCAAACCCCTAACTGACTATGTATTGCTATTACAGTGTTATGCAATTATTGCACGTGCCACAGAGCTTATATGTTGAAAAAGCTGTCTAAAGGTATCTTTGAAGGTGAGTAACAGCAGCAACAGTGCTAAAGGAGGGGTAAGGGAAGTATAGTAAGTGTGATTTTCCACAAAAGCAGGTGTCAAGAAAGACACACACATTATCATAGTTGGCAGGATCAGGATTAGAACGCCTACCTAATTAGTTTTCTATATTGTAGTATTACATAGTTAACACAAGCACCACAGAGCTTATATGGCTAAAACAAGGCCAAGGGGTTATTTCAAGGTGAATGACATCAGCAGGCATGATAAAGTAGGGCAATGGGAGTTGTAGTGAATGTGAATGGCTTCAAAATCATTAATCTCCACACACACACACACACACACACACACACACACACACACACACACACACACACACACACCACACACACACATTTGCCATTACTGAGATGCACAGGTTCATTGCTTCACAGGTGTGTAATAGGTGAATGGGCCTGAAGGCTGTACAAGGCTAGGCAAAGGGAATAACTTGGCATCAGGCTACATAACAATAGTCTCCAGTGTGGCTCAGGGGTGTAGTCCCTGGAGTGGTCCCCAGGGGTGGGTATTGTTTTCACCATCCACTCATCTGGGTTACTATTGTGAGTGGCCAGTGATGTGCACTGCTTCTCATGTATGTGATCTATATTCCATAAAATGGACAGCATCTGGGTTTGCACATGTTCCACATGCATGTTCTTTGATGTGTGGAAGTGTACTTGAGGTCTCTGGGGCATGCTGTGTGGACAGACTGTTATCTTCTGATGTAGCATTCCTGACCTCATTTGGTGAGACCTGGCTATGGAACTGAGGTCATGCTTGCACCTACATTGACAGTGTGATACAGATATTCAGTGGAGTTAATGACATCTGTCCATACAGGACATGTATATAAGGCATGGTGTTCCCTTTGTGGGTTACATTTGCAGACTCTACAGTTGTTGCAGGCATCCAGTGGGGGATATAGTAAAAGGGCCACTGTAAGCATTTATTTGACTACTGTGGGGGTGGAACAGGGTGCCATGTCCTTTTATTTGCTGGATAACACACACAGTCAGGAGATGTAACACATCACAGTACTTTCTGATGTCAGTGGTACTGGTGTGGTCAACAGGCATGTAGTCCACTGTAATCACACTGTGGTTACTATCTGTGAGGCAATATGCAGGGAACTACTAATATAGTGGTTGTTGCCTAGCCAAGTGTGTTTGTGCATGAGACATGGGTGGAGCATGTTCTCTGATTAATAGAAGGGTTGCCTATATTGTTCTCCAATCCATAATGTCACATGTAAGGCTATGGATTGTCTACACCAGCCTCTCTGGTGTTTGACATCTGTTGTCCTTGTAAGGTGGACATTGTGACATATACCAGGTCCTCAGCATAATAATTTAGCAAAACCCACCTCACAATGGATCCTGTTATTACACAATCACAGCAACCTCCACAGAGGATACTGATGACAGACACACACACACACACACACACACACACACACACACACACACACACACTTGCCAGTACTGAGATTCAAACTCCTACCTATCTATGTACTGATACTATAGAGTATCACATTTATCACTTGTGTCACAGAGCTTAGAGGAGTGATGTTGTCCCAAGGTACTTCTAAGGTGAGGAACATCACCAGCCCTTGTAAATACTGGCATTGGGTGATGTAGTGGGTGAGAGATCCCAAAAATAATTTTACCCTAAACACACATTTACATTTGCCAGGGGTGAGGTTTAAACCTCTATCTGACAATTGCTATGGACTATTACATTATGCATTTACCACATGCACCACTGACTTGACATGGTTTAGGGTTGGCAACAGGTACTTCTAAGGTGGATGACATCTGCAGGACTGCTAAAGTCAGGATCTGAGATGTGTACTGGGTGTAAATGGGGCCAAAATCATTGAAGTACACACACAAACACTTGCCACAGATGAGATTCAAACCCATACCTGTGTAGTTACTGCTACCACATTGTTCCACATGTATGGCACGTGCCATGGAGCTTACATGTTGGAGAGCTCTTCATGGGTATCTTTGAAAGTGACTAACATCATCAGCAGTGATAAATGAGGGGTAAGGGAAGAGTAGTAAGAGTGAATGTCCATAATATCAGGTATTATCAAAGACACACACACTCTCTCACACAAACACACAGCTACAAAGTTGCTATGTCTGGGATTAGAATTCCTACCTAACTAGTATGTTACACTATAGCATTACACAGTCATCGTAAGCGCCATAGAGCTTATGGGATTGGCCCTTCTCCAAAGGTGTATTTCAAGGTGACTGACATCAGCAGGCTTGCTAAAGTAGGGCATTGTGAGGTGTAGTGACTGTGAATGGCCTCAAAATCATTACTCTCCACACACACTCACACACACACACACACACACACACACACACACACACACACACACACACACACACACACACACACACACACACTCACACACACACACACACAAAGTTTCACAGTTGCCATATCTGGGAGAACTCCAACCTAACTAGTATGTTACACTACAGCATTGCGTAGTTATCGCAAGTGCCACAAAGCTTATGGGGCTAAGATTTGGTCAGAGGGTTATTTCAAAGTGACTGACATCAGCATGAGTGCTAACATGGGCAATGGGAAGTGCAGTGTGTGAAAATGGCCCGTAAACCATTCCTCTGGAAACACACACACAACACTCAGTCACACACAACTTTACATTTGACAGGAATATACAGCTGCTAGATGAATACTGATTTGTACTATCATGTTACACAGTTATCACAAGCACCACAGGCACTATAGGGCTGAGGGCTACCAGATGCAGTGTCTACAGTGATTGACATCGGCACATCATGTGATATTGGCCAACTGGATGTGTGGTGGGTAGGACAAGCCTCATGATGGAAATCTCTCTGTCACTGTTTGTCACTCCCTACATCTCTGTGTGTGTATGTTTGACATATTATAGTGTGTTGGCCTTGGATATGTGTGAGTATTCCTATCCAATGTGTGTTCAAAGTATGAATGGTGTGCAATGTGGTGTGTGTGCACAGACATCTGAGACTGACAGATATGTATAGTCCACTGTTGTTGCCAAACATGGGCTTAATTTCTCAAAGTGTTGGAGCATGCCCAGTATGACCTTCTGTATTGAGTGTGTGAAACCATTCCAGGTAGGTTGTACTCCAGTCCAGGATTTGGTGATCTACACCTAGAGCTAGTGACCTGTTTCTGCAGGATATCTGTAGATAGGGTGACAATATGGAGTCACAATGGGCGAAAGATAGTGGGATACTGTAACTATTGTGTCTGTGCTGCTTGTGTTACATGGTTAGTGTTAGCAGAGATATTCAGATATATGTACTGTTTTACACTGTTTTGTATTATGTCATCAACGTCTGACAGATATACTTATTCGCTCACAGTTATTTCCTGGGAAATACACGATGAATGAAGCTGTGTCCGGTATTGTGGTCTGCAGCCTACATATTCTTGCACTCTCATGCCATTCTGGAGGGGTAGCTGCAGACACTTGCTGATGGGTCTGTGTAAATGGTTCAGCACCTTGGTACTGTGGTGGCTGAGGAGTCCCTGCTTGTAAATATATTGACGTAACAGAATGGCCATATCCTGCTGTGGCCATACCTCTCAGCTGTACAGATTCACCCAGGTTACCCATAGGCAGGGCTCATATATCTGATCAGTTCCCCTTCACATTGTGGTGTACAAGCAGGTTTGTAGCCAACCATTACTGGGTTTGCAGGCAGGCATAGTATGGGCACACATCAGAGTTTCAGACTTCACACACTCCATGACATCCATGCTTTTACACCACCCCACTCTGTTATTCTATCCTCTTCCTAACATTATGTGAGCAATATCTGAGAATTATCCCTATAGTTGTCCCTTCATCCCAGCAGTATTTAGGGGTTGGTCTACAGTAAATGCAGTAGGACATGGCGGGCATGCTATGGGATTTGTCAACATAGCCTTGCATTTGTGTTCTGTGTACTGTGTTATGTTGTTAGTTGGGACCCCATGAGATAACATACATTGCCAGTATGGGTGAGGCACAGGCCTTTGATGGAGGACTGTAGGGCATTTGGTAGTGATGCAGGCCATCTGTAGCAGGCCAGTGCATTCTGTCACTCCTACATTCCCAGGCTGCGAACCACTGGATTCCCCTGGGGTGACAGGGTAAGTGTGTGTGGTGTTAATGGCAATAGTTCCTGTCCATATTAATCCATTGGTCTGGATGCTGGCAAGGTGCTGCTTACAGCTAGGGACACACCTACATGGGACACCTCTTCAGCATGCCGCATTCTGTGGGTATTCCCATACAGAAGTGGGGGTCATACTGTACTCATTCCCAACAGCAGGCATATGACCTGTGATAAACCTCTATCTGATGGTGGGGTGAGCTGAGTGCATGTGTGATATGGAAGCTTCTTGCAACTGACTCACAGATATACCTGGGACATTCCCCTTATGATTCCTTGTCTGGGGACATAGGCAGTCTCTTATTACTTCATAACTGTGCCTTGCGTGGTCTGCCAGTGATTGGCCAGACTTCATCAGTATTCCATACTACACAGACAACTAATGTTCTGCTAACCTGTATGTACAATTCCAAAGGTGTGTGCAGTTGACAGTTACATTTTATGTACTCTGTCTAGGGTACTTTCACCTTTGTGCTGTGTGTATGTCAGTGCCCACATTCATGGCATGTCCATCTTTCAGATGGTGACAGATATTGACATCTGGACAGTGAATATGGATGACTACTGAATTGGGTATTGCTGGGATGCATTGTGGTTGGCACTGCAGGTGTCAGAACATGGCCTTGTCATCAACAGTACTGGCCATAGGCCACCAAGATACAACCCTCTATGCCTACATGCTGACCTCTTCCACACAATGTAGAACACACAACAACCTAACACACAGCCCCCTGTATATTGTACACATGCAACAATCTATCCTGTAAATTGGGCCAGCTCAGGTAATCTGTGCTCCACTGTTATTAAACCCACATGTACATGTTACTGCATTTCTACATAGGATTGGGGGGGGGGGGGGCACACCTGAAAACTGTAAACATTTGCTATGACTGTACTGGTATTTCAGGTACTCTGTTGGCTTCCATTTTGTTTTGTATTCTGAGTTATCATGCAGACTAGAGGCATATCAATAGAGCACAGATCTTAGGTTTTATTGACCTACATTTCAGTTTCAGACTTCTTACCCTTCAGAACTAACATACAACTGGCAGACCTGTTGTAGTCTGTCTGTGTAGGTCTGGAGGGGGGCTGTTCACCATTGCCATCAATTGGAGGCCTTAGCACAGCCTTTCTTTATGGTCATCTACACCTGTCCTGCTGGCTGAGGCTGGTGTTGGGTATGTGAGCCTCACTGACATGCATGTGTGTGTCCTATGGACACATATTTGTGCCACCACATGTACTGAAGTGGAAATGTCACCTTGTCTAGTATTGCCTGCTTTGTTGACACAAGTATTTGTTATGGATTTCACGCTGCCCATATAGGTGTCCACTATCTGCTGCCATCCCATTCAGCCACCCGATTCCCTTGCATGGTCAAATCCATGCCATAGATACAACTAGCAGAATATACTACTCCATTCAGCAATTGATAGGAATAGTGACATACCTTGTGGCTGTGCCAGTATTGAGGATGGTGCTGGAGGGCTGACTATGTCAGATGCACATAGTACACTCCCTATACATGGTATAGCACAGGTAGTGTCATGTTTGGCATCCCTTTTACTGCATGGGCGTGTCAGAGAGAGGTGTCATTCTGGGTGCCTACTGTGTCAGCGTATGTGCTATGGGTTGCCTCTTTCCCAAAGCCTGAGCATACTGGGCATGCCTCCTTCTACCTACATGGGCAGGCTCAGGTTGTTCTTCCTCTGAGTCCCACTGTCTCTGTGATGGCCTTGGCAATGGTGGTAGGCTGTGTGGCTCTGCCCCGTGCTGTTTCTGCTACAGCTGTTTCTGCAGGATAATATTGTGTAGCATGGCACATATGATGAAAATTTGTGTACCAGACTTGAGCATCCCAAACACATTCTCTATTATGATTCTGGTTTGTGGGTGTGCCTCATTATGGAGTTCTTGTTCGGGTGTGTGTGCATTTCTGATGGGTGTCATTAGCCAATGCTTCAGTATGTAACTATCACCCCCCACTAGGTGGCCATATGGGATGTCCCCACTGGCCCATTTCTAGTACAGCTGTGTCATATGCCAGATGTGGGAGTCATGATAGCTTCCAGGGCTGCCAGGACACACTTACAAGATAATGCCCTGGGCATCGCACATGACCTGGCAGTTGATGGAGGGGAAGCCCTTGCAGTTTATGTAGACTCTACCCCACTCACTGGAAGGTGCTTTGATGTGTATGTGCGTGCAATTTATAGCATCCTCTACCTCAGGGTATTCTGCTATTTGGTGGAAGAGACACATATTGCTGGTCAATGCCTCATAGGTGTTGAGGAAATATATGTACTCACCGGCATGTGCTGACATGGCATCCAGGAACTGGTGGAGTACCTTGGATGCTGATGCCTGTGAGATCCCCATGATATCCCCAGTTGGCCTTTGGAAGGTACCTGTAACTAGTATTCTTAGGCCTACACATATGTTGGTATCCACTGGGATGGGTTCCCCTCTGTTGGTTCTGTGTGTGAGGCGTGGCCGGCACAGGTCAACAATTTGCTGTAAAATGTCCATGTCTACCCTATAGCACTCCACTATCTCCAGCTCATGTAGATCCTGGTGGGTTTCCCTGGGTCTGTACACTCTTCTCCTCCTCCTCATTGTGGGTTGGTCGTCATCATTCACATCCTCACCACCCTCAGTCTCTTCCACATATTGATGTATGAGAGCGGCAGCAGCCCGTAGCATTTTGTTAGTTTTGTCAGGTAAAACTTCCCCATCTGTATACATCGGTGGTGTAGAGTTTGTGGGAAAAACCAGAGTGAAAGGTGTTTGCATAGTTTATAGTAGTGTGCTGGGCTGGGCTGCTGCCTGTGTAATTGGTTGATTCTGATACATTTCACCTGCCAGCTATGCTAGTTCTCCTTGATTGCCTTCCTACTGCTGTTTTCCCTTCCCATTGCATTCCTGTTTAAGCCCCGAGGTACAGCGTGTATACCCAGTGCTCAGATGTGAACAGAGCTGCTATTTTTTTTTTTTTTAAAACCCGGTATGCGGCGCACACATGGGTTTAGGGAATGTAAACACCGATAGGCAGCCTCAGACACACACCCCTTCCTTAGCTGTGCTTAGCTAAGGGCAAACATGGGCCACAGAGCTCTAAGCTTACAGCATGCATGCCACTCCCCCTTATGAGGTCATCTGCCTCTTATACTTATAACATGGTTTTGCTGCACCTACACAGTTGGGTGCAAGCTAACACTGAGAGGAAATCTGTGATTCAGTATCAGTCCCCTCATTTGCACAAAACAGAATGCTAATTCATAGTTACCACACTCATACTGAGCCTTCCCCTTTAGCAACCACTATTCCCTGGTATTGTTGTCTTATGCATGCCATTGACTATCATGGCAAAATGCTTATTTGGGTTTAAAAGCTTATTTCCAACTTTTTTCTTATTTTCGGGCAGATCCCATTTGCGCACCACTGCCCTATGCTTAAATGGCTGAAATTGTCCAAAAAAATGTAATTTTTTATAATTTTGCAACTATTTCCCATGCCAATGGCCATATATTTGGCCATTAGCATACTTATTACATTGAATACATGCTTTCTTTGAAGCTGTCAAGCCTCCGTTTTGTAATTTGCAGAAATGTATTCGGTTAGTAACCGAATACATTTCTGCAGGTTACAATATTTCTGCACAGATACCTGCCTACTTCCTGGATTGCTAATTCACCTCATTTGCATGGTTTTCACCAGTAAATGTGGTAATTAGCATAGAGCAGTGGTGTCTGTGCAGGAATAGTGTAGGAGCATTCGTGCACATCCCGGGAGCTCGTTTATGAATCGCTCATCGGCCATATTGCATGCAGCAGTGCTTGCACTATTCCTGCACACTGTGCAGAGCTTGCTGAATCCTGGGGTATATGTTCTTCATATTGATCACTGCTATAGTAGCATTAGCTATATGAGGTTATATCCTGCCAAGGAAATGATAGCTTGCCAGTTTCCACACACTTAGATTTTACTTTTCACTCTAACATACTGTGATATGGCTGCTGTATAATAAAGCAAGACATGGAATAAAAACTCCATGTACAAGGCATCGAGTGTTTTATTCCCTAAAATAATTTAATAACTCTTGAAGGCTTATTTTCTGTTTCATAAGTAGATATTTTATTGTACTTAGGGGTTATCAAAAAATTATGAGCTGCTTGCCTGACCAAAGATCTAGAAATAAGTTACTATTAAATACTGATATTCAAGCAAAATAACAACTGTATTCTTCAGACAATGTTTATAGTAAGACATTGTTGCAGCTCCTGAGCTTGCCTATCTATATGACATGTCAAGCTTCTCCCCTAATGTGGGTTACTAAATGTATCGTAACCAAAAATTGGGATTTTGCTAGAGATGAAGGGCCATCAACTAATATGAAAAGTTTTGGAAGATGAATTCCTGTTATCAGACATCGAGGAACAAATTCCAAAAGGCTTGATATTGATGTAAGTGATTTACTCTGGTGTAATGACACCACATTAGGCAAGCTTACATTGTAGTTACTAAATATATCATGACCAAAAGTTGGGATTTTCCTAGAGATGAAGGGCCCTCAACTAATATGAAAAGTTTTGGAATTATCAGACATCGAGGAACAGATTCCAAAATTATTGATCTTGGTGTAAGTGATTTACCCTGGTGTAATGCCACCCCATTAGGCAAGCTTACATTGTAGTTATTCACTTATACTGAGAGCAATTCTTTTGGAATTGGGCCTCTAGATTAAAAAGTTGTATACAGATGACAGCTATAATCAGTGATAGACATGAGGCTACATTTGAGTACTCTGGCTATAAAAAGCTATTTGATAACAGAATAATATCTGCCATTACAGATTCATTTTTTTCTTATGTTTAAACTAGTTATGTTACATATCAGAGGAAAGTACTGATTGTGTTCAAATAAAAAGATTATGAATAAGTGCCTTATAAATATGAATATTTATGACTGCATGAATTTTTGATAGTGCAATTTTAATATATGCATTGAGAAATTAACACACCTTTTATAATGTGTAATTTCAGGTGTTTTACCTACACAGAGATAAAGAAAATAAAGCTACTGAAAGCTTACTGTAAAGCTGATGTATTCAATGTCTGAAGTAAGCGTGCATATAATTGCAGCTATTTGAATTAGTGGTGAAATACACAAATGCAGTTGAAAACTTGTTCTCATCTGGCAGTTGATTAATGAAGTCATTAACACACAATTACTTGTACATAAACAGCAACTTGTACCTAATCAGTGACAATAAGCAAAATGAAAGGCAAAGCCACATTCCTGAAAAGTTGTGAAGTTGTATCCTTTCAACATGTGCATATTATAGTAAACAAATATTTAAAATAAAGAAATAAAAAAACAAGCAGAATACCTGTTTCCTTCCAACATGCTCTGTACTGAGCTGCTCCCCAGAAATTACAATGTTAAACTGCATTTGGTTGTCTTTGTAGTAAAGGAAGTTGGAAGCACCTCTCTAGCTCTTGCTAAAAAAAGGCATAATGTCTATGTGAACTAGAATACCGAATGCTAATTTAATTTCAGTGAATGTGACAGTAAATATATTGCGATAGTGATTGACAGATTTTGTAATCACCAGAGTGAGTGCAGAGATAAATACCTTCTCAAGTTCAGACAGATTAACTAGATGACATAGTCAAAATGGTGACTCATTCAGGAATAACCTGCTCTCCTCTGGCAACATCTTGGCCGAACTATCGCAGTTATTTATGAACTGAAAAAAACAGCTGAAAGCATTGGTTGTAACATAAGCTGTGCAGACCAATGCCTCTTCAGAAGCATCAAGGAAATAAACTGATACAGCTACAGACATGCTTGCACCAGAGTGTATATCTATCATTTTTTTTAAGTATCATGTAACACATCTTGAAATCCACTGGGTGATTCAACAAACTATTGGCATAAGGTAAGTATTAAACTATAATAATCGTAGTGCAGCAGTAGCATTGTTGCCTCACAGCAAGAGGTTCTCCTGTTCGATTCTCGGCTGGAGTGCGGGGAGTGCCTTCTGTGTGGAGTCTGCATGTCCTCCCCACAGTTGGGTGGGCGTTCGAAAGACATATGTAAATGGGCGTGCCTTCGTTGAAGGTTGAACGTCGAGCTGGCTCCTCGGCATTCATCAAAATCTACTGCCAATCATTAGTGGACCGGAGTTCCGCTGTGGCGGCCCCTAACCAGGAAAAGCTGAAAGACAACAACAACAAAAAATTATAAAAGTTTCTTCAGTACATCTCAAAGTCTGGATAATATTAGAACAGACTGCTCAGAGTGATATTGTTGAGCTACATGCAGTCTTCATTTCCATACTTAGAATATCTGTGTATGTATGCATGTATGTATGTATGCATGTATGTATGCATGTATGTATGCATGTATGCATGCATGTATGCATGTATGCATGTATGTATGCATGTATGTATGTATGTATGCATGTATGTATGCATGTATGTATGTACGTGCTCATTACATGTAATGCATAGTGCAATGTGACATTTCAGAACAATGGCATCAAGTCATAGGCCTTATGCCTCATTACAAAGATAAGAACACATCATAACCTAGTGCAGAACCTATGCAACATATATTAATGAAGTAGCAAGTAACCATCTCCAAAGCATGCTTTGCAAGCTGGCAGTGTTAACAACTATCTGGCAGTTAATAACGATACACTAAGCCAAAACCTAAACCTGTATGTAAATCAAGATTATAATATAACTATTGATAGTTATTTGCAAACCACAATTAGTGTATGCTAGCACTGTATTTAGGCTGCCAGCAGTGCCAGTGATTAATCCCTGTCTCCCTGATCTTGAAAAACAGAAACTGTGTTACACAGGAGACAAGAAATAACAAGTAAAAGAAAGAGAGAAACAGAACTATAAAAATATCCATAAGCAAGACATATGAACTGTAATCCCCAGTAAGTACCTCATGAAAGTGGGCTGTCATGCATAAGGCACAGTATGCTGCAGAGATACATACGCTGCATATGTATCAGCATTGTGCAAACATGGCAATAGCAGAGAATGGAATACATAACCTGCAAGTATGAGAAACTATCACATGACACCTTGTAATCCATCTCAGAACTTGTATTCATTGTGCACTTTTGTCACAATAATTGGACTCCATCAGAATAATTTAACTAAAACAACACCTACTTTGAATATTACTCATATCCATCACATGATACAAAAGACACAAATCACAGGTTAGAAATAGTTGTTTTTTCCAGAATATTTAAAAAAATGTAAAATCTATAGTTTAATGACTATTTTAAGCAAAAACTGAACAGCAATTCATTACTGAAACTTAGAACTTAAAACTAACCTCTCTATATAAAAATCTTTCAACAATGATAATTATTTCTTTTGCAAATATAAACAAGCAGAAAACCATGCATAAAAAGCATAAATAATATATTTCTATTATAATATTAACATAAATAAAGTAAAAAATAAAAGGATGTGTCCATTTTTTATTGTTTTATTTAATTCACCATATGGTTCAGACCATTAACTTAGTCTTTTTTAATTTTAACTCACTTTTAATAGAGGCGTTCTTGTACAGGTCTTACATTTGCCCCAAATAAAACTTGTCAGCACTACTCTCTATACTCAGTAGTTGTTTCCAGTTGGCCTCCTCTTTCAAACTTAATCATCCTTTCTAAAACAAAAAAGTACACATCCTAAAATTAATACATACACCTGCATTAGTCGTTTCCTTATTCTTAATGCTATAATTATGTCCATGCATATTTTCTCTCAATTCTATTTCTGTTTTTCCTACATAAAAACATGTGCAGGATTCACTAGGTATACATCTCCACATATAGCACAGTTATACTTTCCTGTACAATATATAATTTAGGGGTAAATAATTACTGTCACACTTGATGACACAAACAGATCATTATACTGAGAGCAATAAAAACATTTACTCACAGTCCCTTTTGTATCCACAGTTAATGACCCTTTTACTAGTGTTCCTTAATATTTTATTCCTTTTATATGTTACCCCGGGTTTTATCCCAACATTTCTTTAAAATGACTGTTTTTCAAGAGTCAGTTCCCGATTCAGAGTAATAACTTTTTAGATAGCATTAAATTTATTGCAATAAGGGATACTCATACTTCTAGTCTATGTTGAATTACCCACTTTCATATTTTTGATAGAGGAACCATTTGTTGTTTCCATTAAAATAGATGGAAAATCGGGTTCATATCTTTTAAAACTTTCTCGACTATTTGTTCAACGAACTGGCTAGAGTATCCCCTCTCCACGAGCCTATAATTTATTAATTTTACATCTTCCTAAAAAACTTTATCCACTCTAATAAGCCTTGATCCTCTTATCATTTGACCCTTTACAATGCTTCTTTACTGCCAAATTGGATACTACTTCTCAAAGTGTAAATAACTATTACAATAAGTGGGTTTCCTAAAAATTGAGGACTCAAAATATATTTTGTCTTTTTCTTTGGATAATGCAGCATCCAAAAATTCTGCTTCCTTAACATGACTTTTAAATCTAAATTTTAAAAAGGTACTTGACTGGTTCAAAAACTCGAAAAAAACTTTAGACCATCCTCTCCCCTTTCCATAGAATAAAAATGTTGTCCAAAAAATGTCGGTGAATAAAAACATGATTCCAAACTGTTGATGTAAATAATATGTTCCTTTCCTACCACCAGACCACTATATTTACATAAATAGTGGATCACTTTGGTTCAATTAGTGACTCCATTACTCTGGTAAAAATATTTTCCTTCAAAAGCAGATAGTTATGTTTTAATACAATTTCCATGAACTGTACTAATAAATTCATTTCCTCACTGCTAAACTCCTTTTCATGAATTAATGCTTCAGCAAAAGTCTCTAATCTCTGATCATGTGGTATAGATGTGTACAATTTAATAATTACTGCAGGAGGTTAACTATAATTTCTAAGTTTAAGTAATGAATTATTGCTCATCTTTTTTAATTGTAAACCTGCTGATTTTAATTTTTTAATGCTCTGGAAAAACACATCCAGTATTTTTAACATGGCATGATATTTTTTGTACTATGTGATTGATTATGAAGGGTATTTAAAATGAAAGTGTTGTTAAGCTGAATTATTATGATGAATGAGCTTAACGAATACAGGTATTGAGAAGTTGCATGTGGTGTTATGTGATGTTCTACTGGTATGAGGATTCTTATGCCACATTATTTCCTTGTGGTAAATATTTGAGGTTATACCTGTGAGGCACTGTCACATGGATATTTAATGTATGTGTGTGGACATAATTGTAATAAATATCTTCTTTGAGTTAGACTGCAATGGCAGGCATTCCACTGGTCAATAAACACATTCATAACTTAATACAAATCAGGCAATGAAATAAATCCTTGGCCACCTTGAAATACATTAAAGACGGCATGTCCTCAGTTCCTGAAGGTACATCAGCCCTTGCCTTTCTTCTCTTTTCTTATGGTTCTTCCCATCCTTATTCATTTTCTCATCACTCACTTTCAACACCCTGTTTCCATAAAAAATCTCATTCTGCCTATTACTTCTTCACTTAACTCTTCTCCTATATTGAGGTTTCCCTCCTGTCATCTTTGCATTTTCCCATTTCAGACATTTTAGTTCTTATCTCTCTCCCTCTTACTCCTTCCTTCCTCCCAGTTTAAAGTGTTACATGCATTACAATCAGTTTTGTACTGAAATATTGTCTGTCTTGTGGTCAACAGTGATATGTGTAGTCACAAATTAATGCAAGCAATTGAATGCAAACCACAGGTAACACGCAAAAACACCAGTAAAAAAGATTTTTTTTTTCTGAACAAGCCTATTGCACTCCAGTATGAGGGTACTGTACCACTGGCACCCCAGATACTTCTGTGTACCAACTCGAAAATGGCAGCATAATTGGGAAAAAAAATACATGTGATATTGTGATCATAATCTTCTCATGCAAAACCCATTTTTGCACATCAGTGGCTACATATTTGAATATATTTTACTAGTATGTTAGATACAAGATTGGCACCTATTACAGTCATGTACCTTCTGATGTCTGCTGAGCTTCATCCATTTCACTTACTCCACCTTCATTTACACTCATCCTATTGTCACATGTCACTCCATATGAGACTTACCAAGTCTCTGAAGTCCTGACACCCAGCCTCTACTGGATGACGTCAATAAATGCCTGATGCTATAAAGGAACTGGTTTGGAATCATCATTCTCAACACTATCAACTTTCGTTTAATAAAATGGCCCACCTGATCCATCAGTCAAATCATTTTCCTGACTCCTTATGATCCCTATCTTCCTTCTAACATAAGGAACTCCTGGATTTGTAGGTATATAATCCGCCTCCAGCTACCAGTATTCTCAGCCCACTGTGTTACCCTTCCTGAAGGGCATGATACTGATACTGATATTTTGGAGGTGGTGTTCTCATTCTGGCTTCCTCCTGAATCTTTCAAACTCTTTTAGGACTCCAGTTAAATAATTAATTAAGTGCATGGCTGAAAACATTTTAACCAGTGCAAACATGGTATGTGAGAGATGGAGACTTCTTCCTAAACTTTTGTGTTAAACAGGTTGAATCCATATCATACACACAATCTGACCCACTCTCTTGCTCCCCTTCACTTCTATCCCTTGAAGAAGAATCATGACTCCTCCCTATAGTGCCTCTCCTGGGAACACCCGCCACAAAAGTCCACAATTATACAGATTCCAACTTCAAACCCAACCACTTCTCACAAAACTAAGCCTAACATTCTCTCCCAACTCACTCTTATTTACGTTTGTCTCATGCAATGTTATTACTGGAAACCAGTACATTCTAGGTACTACTATACTTTATCTTTAAACCATGGAATTTTGTTAAAACTTGTGACTACCAATGAATATTGTACTTTGTAACTTTAAAACTATGGAATCTTGTTAAATCATGTGTTTTCCTATGAATACTTTCTTACTATGTAGAAATGTCATACTTGTTTGTTCTTAATAAGTGGAGGTTTTCTCCCCGGGCCTCTGCTGAAAATGGACATTTATCCAGTTGAACTCTCCCAGTCAACAAATGTAAAATAAATAAATAAATAAAATAACAAAGAAAATTAAGACACACGTTTCTACTGAATTCAACAAAATTCAGATAAACTCTTCACTGCAGCTGAAAATGTACTAGCAAAGATGATAGTGTCAGTACTGAAGTGAATTCAATGGATTGTACTGAGCTAAGTACAAAGAAAATACCAGCACAAAAATAAAGGAACGATTTACACACAGTCTTGAATCACTTAAATGAAGCACCATGCAGTAAAACAGAGATGAGCAGTAAATCATAATTATACAAAGAATAAGTTCATGTATTGTCCTATGTTAAAGCAAACCTGCAGCAACATAACCAGTAGAAGGGAAGGAGTTAGTAGAATACTGCAGCATAAGGGTTTTATAAAGCAGAGAATAGAAATGAGTAAGGGCACTGAAGAGAATCAATGTCATACTAAAGGGGAACAATATGTAGAAATCTATAGTAAAATGTGCAGCCAGAGCAGAAGTCTAATTTTTCTGTCAAACCAAAACAGAAAGCCCTGTAAGTTAGGAATTCTTAGTAGCAAATGAAGTTTGAGACAAACTAAGTTGTCCCAGTCCCATGCCCAGGTGGTAAGGGGGGGGTAGCTGTTGTAAGTTAATGTGAGTTTTGTAGGTAGAGTAGATAGTAGGATTGGAGTGTAGTGGTTAAAGAGTTAAAGAGAAAGGGAGGTTAGGGGAAGTGATGTAGGGGAGGGAGAGACTTATAACAGGCTTAAGTGGTAGGGCTTAGAGGAAGTAGGTACATTTTGGAGTGAGTTGGTGGTGAAGTCATATTGCTGGAGCCTTCCTGGGTCCTGACAGAGTGCTCTTCAAACTATCTGGAGATATGCAGAGCTAAGTATTTGTTTCTGGCACTTCAGAGTTGTGTACTGTTAATTGTTGCTTGACTCTTTTTATATCATTGCTGGCTGACTTCAGAGTTGTGCACTATTATTTTTGCTTCACTGTAAAGTTTTTCAGATCTCTGCCGAAGGTGTTGTTTTTCCCCTACCCACCCTTCCTATTTGTGTCTTGTTTAAATTTGGAGGCTTTTTTAGTTGCCCGCCCCCACTGTAGATTTGATCTGGGACACTCCCCCCAGTCCCATCTCTTTACCTCATTCTACCTAATAGACTCCTTCTGCACTTGTTTTTAGTCATTTTTAATTTAATTGCATTTTTTAACTGTTTGGTCTAACATTGCTACATACTCAAGTGTGATAGCTTGCACTGCATTTGAATTGTTTTTACTGCTGTTTTAGCCACTTTTCTGTATAAAAAAAAATCTAAGCCTGTTTCCTACCTTTCCTGTAACTAGTGTAGTCCAGATTCAGATTTGCTGTATCCAGGACTGTATGTAATCTTCTCAGCCCCCCAGGCTTTCTGTGTTGGAGGGAAGCCTTCTAGTTTATCAGTGGGAGTGGTAAGCACTAGGTAACCTACCTACCACATAAGGAGTGGTTCTGGCCCAGAAATTTTAGTTATTGGCCGTTTGGGCAGTTTTTCCATCTCTCTCAACTTTCTGATTTAAAAGCCCACATTTGCACTTGTTGCCCCCCTTTCCTGTAACTAGTTTAGTTCAGATACAGATTCATAGTTTTAGCACTTGACTTTGCTTATTCGTGATCAGCACTTGTTCAGAACTTGTTGTAAGCACTAAATAACCTATTAATTACTACAGCACTCAACCTTCCTCATTACCTAGAGGAAAACAGTTTTGGTACTTACTTTCCTCACTTGCTTAGAGAAACAACAGCTATTGTACTCACTTTCCTCACTTATCTAGAGGAAAATAGTTTTTTATTCAGGCATGTCCAAGGGTCAGCTCTCAGTGTTCTCTCCTGTCTATCTGATGAATCTGGGCATCTTGGGGCAATGCAGCAATTGCCTCATGTACACAGACAACCCCCTCCTCCTACCAACCAACACTGCAACCTGTAAGAGATGCACTTATCTAGCCAAACTGGAGGTAAAGCTCTCTCCAACCAAGACTGAACTTGACAGTCAAGAGGATAAGGTAAACACTTGCACCACACCACACTCATCACATAGTCTCACTAAATCTACACCAACAAAATCCACACATAGAAGCACAAAACCATTCGTGGAGGCTCTCAATAAAAATCTGCTTAAGCAACAGAGACCTCCAAAGCAGAAATGCAAGCAACCTCCACCCCCCAACACAACCCAAATGACACATATCCCGCAGACTCAGTGTGCCACTCAACCACAGCCAATAAGGCAAAACAACGTACCCAACACACTAGTCATAGTTGACTCTATAGTCAGGCACACTGATGTCCCACTCACCAGGCTAAACAAGGAGAAGGTTACTGTCAGTTGCCTGTCAGGTGCCAGGATCCGCCACATAACCCACGCACTCAGATCACTCCACAAAAAGTACAAATATGACTCTGTCATTGTCCATGTTGGTGTGAACGACCTGAGATGTACCTCCCTGGACTACATGAAAAGAGACATGGAAGAGCTCCCCAATCTTGTAGCCCAGGCAGGTATGACCCTAGCCCTGAGTAGCATTCTGCCATCACCCAGAATGATACTGCAGCACAAGGACAAAATGATTGACTTCAACAATTGGCTAAGCTTCTGGTGTCATTCTAAAGGGATCCAGTATCTGTCTGCCTGGGATGACATGGTCGACAGGGCATGATGCTTTGCCAGAGATGGCCTGCACCTGTCACCCCTGGGATTCTGGATAATGGCTAAGGTTCTTGCCACCCCTATAGTGCCTTTTTTAGGCAAGGTTCAAATGACAAATTCACCACCGTAACAGGAACAGGCAAGCAAAAACTGAGGGTGATGCTACTCAATGCTAGAAGTCTAAATCTCAAAATGCACTCACTCGAGGCGCTCCTTAAAATGGAGAACGTCGATATCTGTGCAGTGACTGAGACCTGGTTCAAGGCTCCAGAGAGCACCCCTGCACTACCAGGCTATAACTCATACCACACTTTTTGGCCATGTAACCTGGACCGGAACACCAAAGGCGGAGGTGTGTCTGTATTCATTAAGGATATCCACACCTCCAGGCTAGTTGCACAGCATAATGCATCCAAGGTTATCCAAGTGCAACTATCTCTGGACAAAACTGCAATCACAATTGTAGCTTGCTACACAGATCCCCACCATGCCCAAGGATTCCCACTTCTCTTTTCTTGATGTACTGGAAAATATTAGGGTTCAACCAAACACCCTAATAATGGGCAATTTCAACTACCCCACCATTAACTGGGAAAACTACTCTTGTACCAACTCCTTCGCTCAACGCTTTCTAGAATTTATAAACTCCAATGCCCTGGATCAACTTATACACACCCAAACCAGGGACAACAATATCCTAGATCTAGTCATTACAAACATGAGTGACCAGTGTTCCACACCTGAAGTCAACACCTCATTGGGCTGATCCAACCATAAGCTAATCACCCTATTTATCCACATCCTGCCCCCACCCCCCATTAAGGAAACCATAGTAAAAAGTTTCTCCAAAGCCAACTTCATGCTTCTTAAGACAAAAGTGGTGAACTTCATGACACCCATGCAGATGGACAATACAGTTACGACTACTGGATCCTACACAATTGCACTTTATTAGCACTTACATGAGTGCATGGATTGTGCTATCCCAAACAGAACCAAGACGCTATCCTCCAAAAAAAGGACGCCAATCTGGTGGTCCCTTGCCATAAACAAACTGTACAACAGAAGTAAGAATTTTTGCAAAAGAAAGGCAAATCCCATGAGTGGAGGAGCTCCCTGGTCAGCCTCAGTAAGAAGCTGCAATCCCTGATAAAATCCTCCAAAACTAGTTACGAAAACACAATCACCACTGATTCTAAAGATAACCACAAAGCATTCTATAGCTATGTCAAGAATCTCAATGGCAACACTCAGATCTGCTCTGAGTTACAGCACAATGCCACTAAATATATAGACCCAACTGATATTGCCAACATCATGGCAGATAGGTTCAGTGCTAACTTTACCCCCCTCTCACCCCCTAAAGGGCCCATCTCTATACCGGAAGAATGCAAAGTTCCTGTAATCACGGCTGCACAGGTAAAAACCACACTCTCCAAAGCCAAGAACACAGCATCCATGGACCAGACAACATCCCAGGCTGTGCTCTATATGAACAACAGAATGAACTAGCACCCCACCTAAGTATCATGTTCAATCATAGCCTCACCTCAGGCTTTGTGCCCACTGAATGGCGCACAGTGACGGTTATCCCACTCCACAAGGGGGGAGCCACCACAGACCCCAGGAACTACTGCCCCATTAGCCTGATGAGCCTAGTCTGCAAGGCCATGGAACATATCATCATGGAACTTATAAACAAAGACATTGATAATCTCCAAACTCTGGACCCTATCCAGTTCAGGTTTGTAAAAGGCAGATCATGTCTCCTAAACCTGATAGACTTAATTGAAGCAGTCACCAAAGCCGTAGACGAGGGTAAGGTGGTTCACACAGCCTATCTAGATCTTGCCAAGGCTTTCAACACCATCCCCCACTCTGGAATTATAGATAAACTCACTAAACTAGGTATAAATCCCTATGTCACAAGATGGGTTGCCAACTGGCTCACTCACAGAACCCACACTGTGAAAGTAGCAGATTCCAAATCTGACTTCAGACCAGTGACAAGTGGAGTACCACAGGGTTCAGTCCTGGGTCCTCTCCTGTCTAGTATCTACTTCTCTGAAGTACAGGCTAACACAGAAGGTCTTTGGCTAATGAAGTTCACAGATGACTGAAAAGTAGGAGCCATAATCGAAACCCCTAATGATGTGGACATCCTACAAAAGGGCAGATGCCTGGTGTCAAAGCCATGGCCTCAAGCTCAATGCCAAAAAGTGCATTGTCATCCCCTTTGGTAAAAACTCTGTACCCATGAACTACAACATAGGCAGTAGTATACTTAACACCGAAAGTGTGATAAGAGACCTTGGGACACAGGTGGACAGTAGTCTCTCCTTTGATAATCACATTGCCACAGTAGTCAGGAAATCCTTCTATGTGGCACACCTCATCACAAAAGGTTTCTCATCCAGAAAAAAAGAGGTCATTGTTCCCCTCTACTCATCACTCATTAAGCCCAGTATAGAGTACAATGCCTCTTTTGGTATGTACCTCACAAGACATCTACAACAAGTAGAAAGGTTGCAGAAATACCTCACAAAGAGGATTTCCTGCCTCAAACAGATGCCCTATGCAGACCGTCTCAAAAAACTCCAGCTTTACTCCTTCGCATATCGCCTACTCAGAGGTGATCTCTGCCTAACATACAAAGCTATGTCAAACCCAGAGCTGTTGGACATGCTCCACTTAAAGAAATCCCAATCCCTCCGAGCTACATGCTCTAGGGACCTAAACCTTGTCACCACAATAAACAGAACATGCCGGAGAGATAGATTCCTGTCCCAGAGACTCCCATACTCTGGAATAAACTACCTACCTATACCAAACAAAGCTCCTCATTAGGATTATTCAAGAAAAATCTTAATGATCGGATGGGAAATAGAAAATTCACCCCTGGGAACACTTCTGTGGCTCTGCTCGACAGTGGCACAGGAAAATAATTTTCTTGGGTGGCAAAAGCCAGGGTACCTTTTTGGCTGGGCTTGTATAGGCCCTAGGCCCAATAGCCTAGTACCTACCTATGAACCTATGAACCTAAGTAGCAACTAGCTCACGTCCAAATCCTGTAGGTATTGCAGATTCAGGTAGGCCTTGGATGGTGTGTGTGGGAGAGAGGAGCTAGGTGGAGTTAGATTCTTTTTTTTTTTTTGATTTAAAGGGAGTTTGGGTAGTGAGCGATAGTAGGTATTGGGATGGGGGGATAGAGATAGATAATCTATGGAAGTGGCAGGAGTTTGTGGCTGAGAGGAGCTGTGTGTGGTTGGCGGTTGGTGTATGAATGAAGTGTTGTGCTTGGTCTGCTGAAACGTCCAGGAGACGTGAAAGCGCTTACTCATCTTTATTTTGTTGTAATAAAGCTTTTATTCGGATATTGGTTGGCTTCGATTGTCCTGGTGTATCCTCCTTATGTAACTATTGAAGTGTTGTGCTTGGCTTACCTGAGGTGTGCTGTTCGGCTGCTTGGTTCCCCGGTGGTTCGATGGTGCATGGGGGTGCTGAGGATGATCACTGGTGGTCTGGTGGTGGTTCCAGGTTTATTCTTTGGTCTAGTTGTGGTCTCAGTATTTTGAAGAGGGGGTGATAAGGCCATATGGTCTGGTGGCAGTCATGAGGCTTGGCGGCCTGGTTGGCGTATGTCCTGGTGGTTGCAGGTGGTGGCTATGGTGGGTTTTTTGTCTTCCTGTTATAGACAGCATTGCTTGTAGTGGTTGGGGATCCTTTAGTTGCTTCCTGGTGGGTTCGTGCGGTTGTTTAGTCTTGCCATGGTCTTTTGGGTCAGTGTACGTGTCGGTAGGCTGGGAAGGTCCTAGCATGGCCATCGGTTTTGCGCATGCAATTAAAGGCAGCAGCCGTTACGGTGAGCCAGTGTAATGCTTTCCCTGTACAGCAGGAACAGCTACAGAATTCCAGGCATATCATTTGCCCTTACAGATTCGTGGGCTGTGCGGATTTCTGCCTCATATTTGCTATGTTCCTCCCAAAATGTGTTCCTTTAAAAAAAAAAAATCCACATCACATAGGTAATGCATGCTAAGGCAAGACCTATTATTCTATCAACTTTTTAGGCTGGCTGGTAATTGGCTTGACTATGGTGTGCCGGTTCCTGAAATCAAGCTCAGCTAAGGGGGTTTTAGTAAGAGCAATATTTAGCTGGTGTTCTGTTTTTCTCCCCTATCAGTTAGGCTTTGTTCAGGTTTTTCTTTCTAGGAAAGCAAAGCTCAACAAACAGTGATGAATCTGGAATATTTAAAGGACAGCTGAAGGGCTGGCTGGTAACTTGCGTGATTATGGTGTGTCAGGTCCTGGAATCAAGCTTTGGTAAAAGGGGTTTAGACAGTGAATAGGAGATAGCTGCAAGGGGACGGTAGGTCCCTGGTTGTCCTACTACCAATCAGGCCTTGTTAAGAGTTCTTGTTCAGAGGTGGACAAGTGTTTTTTTTTTTTTTTTTTCTCAGCTAAAGGGTAGAGGAGATAGGTGAGCCAGATGAGGGAACTTGTGCATAGGTCAAGGCGACATAAAAGGGGGTGAGGGGTGGGAGAGGACATTGTGGTCCGAGGAGAGGTATTAATGTTATCTGTTTCTTTTCTTACAGATTGCTTACTAACTTATCAGGATTACGTCAGTGATGGCAAGCTATTGTGGCCCAGGCTGAGGAGTTACTTCAGGAGGTGGCAACATCTGAGGTGGTAATGGAACCGGAACAAGCTCCAGGTCAGAAGAAGTGATGAACCATGGCGAGAACCCCACCCCAAGGGAAAAGACAGCAGATAGCGAAGCAGGCAGTCGCAGTGGTGACACCGGCTCCCGTTACATCTCAAGACAAAGGTGCAGGTAATGGTTTTGCTTAATCAGTTTTGGCTGGGAAATGGAGTAGTGAGGATTATGGGGGGAGTGGAGATGAAGGGGAATTGTTAGCTGGGGATCTCGGTGGGGGATAGCAAGTGATAGAGGGTGCTGAGAAGCTGCTGGCAGAGGGATCCGGGTATGCTGTTGGGGATGTGACTGGGATTGGTACAGGTTCGTGGGACATTTCAGCTTTGGACTCAGACATAGGTTCTGACTTTGGGCTGCAGCCAGGGCCTGGTTGGCCACCAGAGCCTTGGGACTACAGGCAGGAGCAGTCTTTCTGACTCCGCACATTCCGGGGTCAGTGAAACAAAAATTTTGGAAAGGGGAATATGTAGATGTATTTGAGTTGATTGATGTGGAAAGGGTCCAGTGGTTAGTGGAGGTGGAGTCATCTAATAATAAGGACTTGCTGGCAGCTTTAGAGGCTTTGGGGAGGAAAAGGGTAGGTAAGATTCGCCGTAGGACATGGGATAATTGGGTGGTCAGCTTTATTTATTATATGGCTGTGCAGCTGGAGAAGGATGGGTCATTGGCCTTGACACTTTTAGGTTATTTCCTTACCATTCGGGAGGCACAACGGTTAAGTCCAGGGAATGTGTGGCTATGGTACAATCAGCATTTCCACAAACAGAAGGCCGTGGACCATTCACTACATTGGTTAGCCATGATGATGGATAGTTATGGTGGCTTTAACAGGAGGATGGGGGAGAAGGACCATGTGTGTGTCAGTCTTTCAATATTGGTTCTTGTTCATGGGTAGGGTGCAAATTTGCACACACTTGCTCAAGATGTGGAGGGAGTCATTCAGCCATTTTTTGTGGTTGACAAGACCTTTCTGAATGGAACTCCAGTGTTATGGCTCGTGAGGGGGGTCTATATTATAACATTAAAGTTCGTAAACATCAAATGTTATAATATTGAACCCTAAACACCATAATCTGCAAACATTGAACAGTCAGAATAGCGATTTTTTTCCCAGGGAAAAAAATCGCTATTCCGAGAAACATACACACAACACAAACACACACAAAAAACAGCAATCCACACACATACACTTAAAATCCTACACCTAAACCTAAACTAAACTTTACATACACTACTAGCTATCCACTTACCTTAACCCAACCCTAACCCTAAGGTCCGTCACGATCGCACACTCACCACACCCGTGCCGTAACCCTAACTCACCTAACCTGCCCCTTAACCCTAACCTACACACAACCGCATACTTACCTGATCCGCGACCTAACCCTAACTCACCTAACCCGCCCCCTAAGCCTAACCTACACACAACCACACACTTACCTGCACCCGACCTGTAATGTTTCAACATATCAAACACTGAAAACAGCGAAACCACAGCAACGGCCCAACAAATTCGTTCCCTGGGAAAGAATTTGGTGTCCTGCACCTTCGCTGTTTTCAGCGTTCTACATTACTGGTTTGATATTATAACATTCGAACTTTATAAAATTCGATGTTATAATATAGACCCCATGAGGGTGGTTTTCTCGCCTCGCAAGGGTTTCAACTGGCGTGGAGCAGGAGTAATTTTCGTGGGTACCAGGGACTTGGGTTCTTCAGAGGGAATAGGGGAAGGGGCACCATTCCCCATTAAGGTGGAGGGCCTGCGGGGCATGCTTAGGTGGTTTCCTGGCCTTGCGATTAAGAATGAGATATTACAGGAGTTTCATCTGGGGTTTCCTATTAAGTCCATGGTGGGGGGTGGGGGGGTTGTAAGAACCTGCAATCAGTGCGGGGTAAAGAGGACATTTTGGAGGTTTTGGTGGAGAAGGAGTGTCGGGCGAGGTGTTTATTGGGTCCTTTCGACAGTCCGCCTTTCAGTCGTTACAAGGTCGCCTTTAAGATTAGTGCTGAAGAAACAGGCTGGGGAATTCAGATTGATACATCACTTGTCTCACCCAGAAGGGAATTCAATGAATGATTTTATTGCAGAGGAGGAGTTCGGGGTGCATTATGCATCCTTCGATGATGCTGTGAAGTTGATCAGGGAATTTTGGGAGCAATGGCTGGTTAAAGTTGACATTGAGTCTGCCTTTCACTTGCTGCCAATTAGGAGGGAGGATTGGCCATTACTGGGGATGAGGGTAGGTGATAAGTACTACTTTGACAAAGCTATGCCTATGGGTTGTTCAGTGGCATGTGCGATCTTTGAGAAGTTCAGTACGGTATTACATTGGATATGGCAGCAGAGAGTGGGAACGCAAAAGGCATTATTTAGATGATTTTCTGCTGGTGGGAGAAGGATGAGCAGGGGCACAGGACAGGTTACAGGAGTTTACGAGCATGTGCAAGGAGTTGGGGGTACCGTTGGCTCAGCATAAGAAGGAAGTTCTGGTGAGAATATTAGAAATTTTGGGATTAACAGCAGATGCAGAGTGGGGACTGTTTTGTCTGCCTGAGGATAAGATAGAGAGGCTTAGGATGATGATACGTTTGGTGCTCGGCAAGGATAAGATACGGATTCAGTCAGTCATGGAGTTGTTGAGCTTTTGAATTTTGCCTGTCAAGCAGTGTATCCAGGGCACCCCTTTTGTAGGTCAGTGGCATTTATGTTCAAGGGTGGCCGGAGTAAACATCATTGGGTTAGGGTGTCCAAATTGCTGGGTGAGGATTTGGTGTTGTAGGAGGGTTTTTTTGCAACAATTTAATGGGATCTCTTTCTTGCAGTCTGACTGGGTGGGGCAGGAAGTTGTTTACGGACCCAGATGGGGGTTTGGTATGGAGGCTTACTTTGGATGTCGGTGGTTTGCAGCTAAATGACCTCGGGACTGGAAAGAGGAATGGAGGCATGATGTGGCCTTCCTTGAGTTGATGCCTATATGGGCAGCTTCCATGGTGTGGAAGGAGCATTTAAGGGACAAGCGAGTAGTTTTTCATTTTGACAATATGGCTGTGCTGAGGGTATTATGAAAGAAGATGGCTAAGTCGGGATTGTTGTTGTTGGTATTACGTAAATTGGTTTTGCAGAGTCTGTTAATACATTTTTCATTTATAGGAGTGCATGTGCCTGGTGTAAAGAATGATATTGCTGATAGCTTGTCCCGAATTCAGTTTTGCAGGTTTCAAGGGTTGGCTCCACAGGTGGAGGAAGTGCCGGAAATCCTGCCAGAGGAGGTTTGGAACCTTGGGTTGAGGTAGCCAGGAGGTTGGTGCATCATCCTTGGGCTCCCTCTACAAGGAAGGCTTATGGTAGGGCTCTTTCTGATTTTGATCAGTTTGTTTTGCATTTGCCAGAAGAGGAAGGGGTGTGGTCGGAGGAATTATTATTGTGATATGTAGCTCGTGCTTAGCGGATAGGTAAGGCGTTACAGACGGTCAGGGTGGATTTGGCTGCTATTAGCATTTTCGCTAAGGTATCAGGGTTGCAGGATTTTACAAAGTCCTGGACAGTAGGGCGGATGTTGAGGGGTTGGGGAAGAGTGGTGGTGGAATGTAGGGATATACAACGGCCACTTACGAGGGTGGTATTGAAAGTTTTGTTGAAAGGATTAGTGTTATTACAAGGCGGGTCTTTGGATTATTTCATGTGGGGCATGCTGTGAACATGGCTATATTTTGGCGCCTTCCATGTTTCTGAGTTGTTAGGTTCTTTATGTTGGAAGGATGTTATCATAGGTGAGGGAGAGGTTACTATTGCGTTACGGAACAGTAAGGCATATCAGTTAGGTAAGGGATTAATGGTGGTGACTAAGTCTGACAGGAATGCTAGCCTTTGTCCAGTAAGGTGGGCCAAGGAATTCAGGAGGAGATGGATGGGGAGTGTATCTGAGTTAATTTTTTGCTCGGTGGATGGGAAGGTGGTGTCAAATAGTAGATTCATATGTTTGGTTAGGAGGGTGTTATGTTGCATGGGATTTCCAGTGGATATGTTTGCAGCTCAATCTTTTTGACTTGGCAGGGCTTCAGATTTAGGTAGTGAGGGCAATTACACTGAAGTTATTAAGAGAGTGGGGAGGTGGTCTTCAAATGCATTTTTGTCATATATTAGATAAAGTTGTTGGCCTGATTAATGACTTTCTTTTCTTCTTTTTTAGGGAAGGGGATTATCATCTTGGGGTATTTGTATATCCAATGGGTGGAGAAGCATGCATTAGTTAGAGAAGATGGAAAAAATATGGGTTTATCCCATTTAGGGTGGTTAGTGACTTGGCATGGGATTAGGGGTCTTAGGTGGGATAGGTTGCTGCATGAATTTGAGCAGGTTAAATTCAGGGTGGGGTGTCCTCGCATATTAGTAATTCATTTGGGGGGCAATGATCTGGGAATTCTTTCTAAGAAGCAATTAGTAGATATTATTCTACAGGATTTGTTGAGATTGCAGACATTCTACCCGGGTATAGATATTGTTTGGTCAGAGTTGGTTCCTCATTTGTGTTAGAGGAATGCTTATAGTTATAGGGCGATTAAAAGGGTCAAGAGGTTTATCAACCAGAGATTGGCTAGGCAATTAAGAATTTTGGGGATGCATACTATTGAGCATAGAGATTTTGGGGATGGAGAGGAGGGCTGGTATCGACCGGATGGGGAGCATTTGAACGAGGTGTGGTTGGATCTGTTTATTCTTCACTTGAAGCTGTTTTTAGAGGGTATGGTTGAGGTTAGGGTTTAGGAGGGGAAACAGCCTGGGGATCAGGCTGATAGCAGAGAAGAGAGACAGGATTGTCCTTTTCTGTTCCCCCCTCTAAGGAAGGTGGTCATGCATTGCATGGGGAGTACGTGAGCTGTTGGACGCTATTGAATAAAGGAGAATTCATTGGTTAATGGTTGTTTTGTCAGGAGATGAGCAGGTACGCTGCCTATTTAAGTGTGGTGGGTGAGTAGGTATGGTGCCCTGGTGGAGGAGGTAACAGGGTGATTAGGTAATCTGCCCTGAGATATAATCGTCCAGGGTGAGTAGGTAGGCTACCCTGAGATTGTTACTGATGAAGATAATTGATGTTGTTTTGTGTGAATAAAGTTCATTATATAATAATATTCAATAAAGGTCGTCAAATGGCTTTATGTGTTTGGTTTGGTTTATTTAAAAGGGGGCTAGGACAAATGAAGTTTGGGACAAACTAAGTTGTCCCAGTCCCACGGGCAGGTGGTAAGTGGGGGTATAGCTGTGAAAGTTAATGTGAGTTTTGTAGGTAGATTAGATAGTAGGATTGGAGTGTAGTGGTTAAAGAGTTAAAGAGAAAGGGAGGGTAAGGGAAGTGATGTAGGGGAGGGAGGGACTTATAACAAGCTTAAGTGGTAGTGCTTAGAGGAAGTAGGTACATTTTGGCATGAGTTGGTGGCCCTCCCACCCTCCTTGTTTTGATTTTGGATGATGATTTTGGTGGTTTAAGGCGGAGAAGTGAGACAGGCTTGTCCTCTTCTGTACCCCCTCTAAGGAAGGTGGTCCAGCATTGCATGGGTTCATAGGTTCATAGGTTCATACTAGGCTATCTGCCCTAGGGCATTTGTAAGCCTAGCCAGAATGTGTTTGGCTTTCGCCACCCATTTTAAATTTATTTTGCTATGCCCTTTTTCGAGGTTAGTATACTGTGCCTCTGTCTAACAGTGACACAGAAGTGATACCCAGGGTAAACCTACGATCTCCCATCCACTCATCAAGATTCCTCTTGAAGAGAGTCAATGAGGGACTCTGCCTAACCTGGACTGGGATTTTATTCCAGAGTGAAGGGAGCCTCTGGGTTATGAATCTGTCCCTCCAGCATGTCCTATTTATTTCAGTGCTGAGGTTCAAGTCTCTCGAGCGTAGCTCGATGGGATTTGGATTTTCTTAGGTGCAGCATGTCCGTTAATTCCGGGTTGGACATGGCTTTATACGTCAGGCACAGATCGCCTCTGAACAGGCAGTATGCCACTGAGTAGAGCTGGAGTTTCTTTAACCGGGCAGCATATGGCATCTGTTTGAGCCCTTTGATCCTCTTGGGGAGGTACTTTTGGGGTCTTTCCAGTTGCTGCAGGTGTCTGGTAAGGTACATCCCAAAAGGGCATTGTACTCAATTATGGGCCTGATGAGGGATGAGTAAAGAGGCACGATGACCTCCCCTGATCTAGATGTGAATCCCTTCATGATTAGGTGGGCTATATAAAATGTTTTTCTAACCACTTTGGCCACGTGGTTGTCAAATGAGAGATTGCTATCAACTTGGGTCCCCAGGTCCCTAATTACTTCTTCTGTACTTAATGGATTACCACCTATGTGGTAATTTGTGGGCACTTTGTTTTTGCCAAAGGGATGACTATACACTTTTGGCATTTAGCTTGAGGCCATGGCTCTGGCACCAGTTGCATGTTGCTATCAGGCCCTTTCGGAGGATCCTTGTGTCGGCTGGAGAGTCGATTATGGCCCAGTTTGCAGTCATCTGCGAACTTGGTCAGCCACAGTCCTTCCGTGTTGGCCTGTACCTCCGAGAAATATATACCGAACAAGAGAGGTCCCAGGAGTGAGCCTTGTGGGACACCACTTGTAACTGGTTTGGAGTCTGACATGGCTCCAGCAATTCTAACCATGTGGGTTCTGTCCTTGAGCCAGTTTGCAATCCATCTAGTGACATAGGGGTTTATATTTAAGCTGGTGAGCTTATCTATAATGCCCAAGTGGGGTATTGTATCGAAGGCTTTTGCGAGGTCCAGGTAGGCTGTGTGGACCACCTTCCCCCAGTCAATCGCCTTGGTGACTGTTTCAAAGAAATCAACCAGGTTTAAGAGGCAGGATCTGCCCTTAACAAAGCCGAACTGGGTAGGATCCAGTGTCTGTAGGTCCCCAATATCTTTATTTATGAGGTCCATGATGATCCTTTCCATAGCTTTGCAGACCAAGCTAGTCAGGCTTATGGGGTGATAGTTTCCAGGATCCGTTGAGGCACCACCTTTATGGAGAGGGACCACTGTTGCTGTACGCCACTCTTTGGGCACATATCCTGTAGTAAGGCTGAGATTGAACAGTAGTTTTATGTTTGGGTTTAGCTCTTCTTGGAGTTCATGTAGGACGCAGCCGGGACACCGTCTGGTCCCATTGATGCTGTGTTTTTTGCTTTGGAGAGGGCGGCTCTTACCTGAGCATCTGAGATGTCAGGGGGCAGCACTCTGCTGGGATAGATATTTGCCCTTTTGGTGGGAGGGGGAGTTTTGCGCTGAACCTGTCAGCTAGGATGTTGGCAATGTCTGTGGGTTCAGTGTATTTTTGTCATTTTGGACTAATTCTGAGCATATCTGGGAATTACCACCCAGGTTCCTAACATAACTAAAGAAAGCCTTGTGATTATCCTTAGTGTCCTGTGCAATTTTTCTCTCGAAGCTGGCCTTAGACAATTTTATGAGTGCCCGTAGTTTTTTGTTAATACTGATCAGTGATGGCTTCCCTTTTGGGATTTTGCTCTATCATTTAGTAGCTTCCTCCTTCTATTGTATAGTTTGTTTATGGCTGGGGTCCACCAGACAGGACGTCTGCCTTTGGAGGATTGGGTCTTGGTTTTATTTGGGATCGAATGATCCATGCATTCCTGAAGGTGTTCATAGAATGCATTTATAAAGGATTCTGCGGTCTGGGCGTATTTTCCACAGGCCGGGGCTTTGAAGGATTCCACCTCAGTTTTGAGGAGTGTGAAATTTGCTTTAGAGAAGTTTTTCACTGTGGTTTTCTGGGCAGGGGTGGGGTCGGGATGTGAATATCCAGTGAGATTAGTTTATGGTCTGATCTTACCAGTGAGGGATACACTTCTGGTCTGGAGCATAGAGTCCCCATGTTGGTGATGATCAGGTCCAGTATGTTTTCCCCTCTTGTGGGAGTGGTAACAAGTTGTTCCATAGCATTTGAGTTTATAAATTCTAGGAACCTTTGGGCTAGGGTGTTGGAGCTAGAGTAATGCTCCCAGTCTATGTTTGGGTAGTTGAAGTCATCCAATATAATGGTGTTTGGAGAGACCTTCATATTTTCCAGTGTTCTCAGGAAGGCCGAGTGAGGTTCCTGGGTTTGGGAGGGTGGTCTGTAGCAGGCTATAAACTGGAAGGCAGTTTTACCCACTGTTAGTTGCACATGGATAGTCTCTGATGCTTCGTGCTTTGCCACCAACCTGGAGGTGTGGGTATCTTTGATGAATATCGATACTCCCCCTCCTTTTGTGGTTCGGTCCAAGTTTTGGGGCCGAAAAGCATGGTATGAGGTATAACCTGGTAGTGCTGGGGTGCTCTCGGGAGCCCTGAACCAGGTTTCTGTTACTGCACAGATATCGATGTTCTCCATGCTAAGGAGAGTTTCAAGTGCATGCATCTTGAGGTTTAGACTTCTGGCATTGTGTAGCATTACTCTTAGTTTCTTATCCCTTGTGATACCTATGGAGGTGGGTTTGTCTTTTGAGCCTTGCCTAAAAAGGCACTATGGGGGTAGCAAGAGCCTTTGCCAATATCCAAAAGCCCAGGGGTGACAGGTGCAAGCCGTCCCTAGCGAAGCATCGTGGCTTGTCGAGCATATCATCCCAAGCTGACAGGCATTGGATCCCCTTTGAATGACACCAGTACTTAAGCCAATTGTTGAAATTGATCATCTTGTCTTCATATTGTGGCATCATTCTTGGTGAGGGTAAGATGCTACTCAAGGTCAGGGTCATACCGGCCTGGGCTACATGCTCAGAGAGCTCCTTTATGTCTCTTTTCATGTAGTCCAGGGAGGTACATCTCAGGTCATTCACACCAGCATGGACAATGACCGAGTCATATTTGTACTTGCCTTGGAGTGACCTGAGTGCTTGTGTTATGTGGCGGATCCTAGTGCCCGACAGGCTGCTCACCGTGACCCTCTCCTTGTTCAGCCTGGTTAGCAGGACGTCAGTGTGCCTGATGATAGAGTCACCTATTACAAGTGTATCAGGTGTGTTGTTTAGTCTTAAGGGCTGTGACTGTTCGGCACACTGGCTTTGTGAGATATGTGTTGCACGTGTTTTGTTTTGGGGTAGCGGTTGCTTGGGTGTCTGCTTTGGAGGTCTCTGCTGCTTAGGCAGATCTTTATTTAGAGCCTCTGAGTATGTTTTTGTGTGATTATGTGTTTGGTTTGCTGTCGTGGTAGGTCTATGTGAGACTGGAATTGTAGTGAGTGTGGTTTCCTTCTCCTCCTGACTGGTTATGCCAGTACTGAGTTGAGAGAGCTTAGCCTCCAGTTTGGCTATATGGTTGCATCTCTCACATGTGTTGGAATTGGGAGTAAGTGAGCTGCTGGATGTTATTTGAATAAAGGAGAATTCATTGGTTAATGGTTGTTTTGTCAGGAGGTGAGCAGGTACACTGCCTATTTATGTGTGGTGGGTGAGTAGGTACACTGCCCTGGTGGGGGAGGTAATAGGGTGAGTAGGTACGCTGCCTTGAAGTATAATCATCCAGGGTGAGTAGGTACGCTGCCCTGAGATCATTACTGATGAAGATAATTGATGTTGTTTTGTGTGAATAAAGTTCATTATATAATAATATTCAATAAAGGTCGTCAAATGGCTTTATGTGTTTGGTGTGGTTTTATTTAAGGGGGGGGGGGGACAAATGTATATTAAGAAAGGGATCCTGAACAAAAAAAACTTGATAGTGTAGTAAAATGAGAAAATATAATTTGGTAGACTCCTAAACCTATAAATCCCAAAAAATGAACAAACTAGTGTACACAGATTCAGTCGACCAGAAAGATAGTGCACCAAACAAAAATATGACCGGACTTCCAACTAAATGTAATAAAACTCTTTAGTGACCAAAAATGATAAAAAAATCAGTTAATAATACATCCAATCAAATGCTTTCATCTCTGAATTCGGACACTTTATCAAGATCAAGAGTAATTCATAAAGCAACCCATTTTAAATAGCCTACACGCCACAGCCTGGACCAATCAGCACACTACACTCATGAATAATCCATAAACATATACAGTTCAGAATAAAACTCAGTAATTATACATCTAAATATAATGTATATCATGTAAAATAATGTAAGAGCACCAAATGTATGTTTTAAAAGCCTCCTTTCCTATTAGGAATTAATAAAAAGGTATCTAATGACCAATTAAATAAAGTAAATATAATATATAACATTAAATCACCCATGAGGGACAATCAATCAGATAATAAACAGTCTGCTAATATGTGTATTAATAAATACATTATAAAACATATACATATATATATATATATATATATATATATATATATATATATATATATATATATATATATGTATATATAAAAATATCAATATATAAATACATATAAATATTAATATATATATATATATATATATATATATATATATATATATATATATATATATATATATATATATATAAATAACTAAATCCTTATACATATATTTTCTATATTTTAAATCATACAACCATCTAAAACTCATAAAAATGTAAAGTTTAAATACTTATTGCTGTTAGAAACCAAGTATACTCAAAAGAGTTATGCATGAATATTCTTATTTGTACAAAACCTGAATACAATAAAGGAAAAGCAACATTTCATCATCTCTCAAGTGCTTTTAATTTTAGAAAGCAAGTAAATGATAAAGCCTCATTTAGGCCTGTCCATTGGGTTGCATTGGTCCTAAGTTGGCACAATGCTTCATTTCTCTCCATATGCAAAGGCCATGGTCCACCCCTGGGGTTAATTTGTAGGGGCTCAATCACTGTGAATTTAAACATGTGGCCAACTAACTCATTACAGTGCTTCGCTAGGGCATTTGAATCCTTTTTCAATCTGATATCCCTAAGGTGTTCATAAATATGACTTTTTAGTTTCCACTCCTAAACCTATTTCTGTGAGTTTAAGTTTAAAACCAACAACTTAAGTAAAGAAGACTCTGGGTTAAAAACATGTGTGGAGGTTAGGAAAAAGTAAAACTGAGCGCATGTTTTATTTAAAATTACAATTCATAGAGGATGACCTATATACGGAAGAAATTATCCCAGTGCATGATGAAGATGAAGATGAGTCTTCTAACTTAAAAGAACAGAGGTGAAGAGATTGATTCAAATAACAGACAAACTGCTAAAGAAACAAATATTTTGTTCATCCATCTAGAATTTCAGAAAGCAGATTCACAACTGCGATTCATGGATCCTTTGCAATGCTTATTACAAATCTGCCATTTGAATACATTATTATGGTCAGTAGTGAGATATTGTTAAGTATCAATACATTTTGGCTGTAACAAACTACAATGCAACATTTACAGCAGTGGTACCATTATGAAGGCCAATGTTAAATTGGTGCTGTTATTGTGTAGAGTGACTATCCCTAAAGAGATGCTTACTGATCAAGGCATACCCTTTATGATAAGGCTTAATCAACAATTGTGCCAATGTTTTCAGGTTAAACAGCTGAAAATGTCAATTTATTATCCACAAAGTAATTATTTATTGCAGTGGTTCAGTAAAACATTGAAATTCATGCTAAGAAAATGAAGCAGATGGAAAACATTAGGACACATTACATTAGGATACATTCTTAATGTACTTGCATTTGCAATAAGAAGGATGCCACAAGCATAAATGGGGGTTGCAACATTTGTACTCTTGTATGGTAGGCATCAAAATGGCACTCTCCAACCTACTTCAACAGTCATGCTTGGTTATTGTAGGTCAGTTACCACCTCTGTCAATTCAGTGCTACTCTCCAGCCTTCATGCCTGACTGTTGCAGGTCTTCTCTCATGAAATACACCTATTCATCTCTGATGGATATCTTTATTTCCTCTTGCATTCTTCCTGCCTCTTCCAAATCTACTTTACCAAATCATCTTTTACCTTCCTATACATGCCAAACTATGCAATATGTTCTCCTTGATCTTTTCTGCAGTTAGCACTACTTTAGCTTCTGTTATGATTTCATAATTTCATTTGTCTAACAGAGTGCATCCTTCAACCTTTCTGAGACACTTAATTTCCATCACCTCTAGCTTTAACTGTTCTGCCTTGCTTGCCAAGATTTTTCTACCTTACAGAAGCAATTTTGTGCACCTTACTTTTCAACCTGTTTGGCATTCTTCTGTTGGGTCCACTTCTTAATTTTCTGAAATTCCAAAATTTCAAAGTTCTAAATATCGAAGCCTAGAATATCGAAGGTGCAGAATCTCAAAATGAAAAAGAAAATCTAAAACAATAAAACATCACAAATCATATTTTTGCAGGAGGCAAGCTCCCCCTGTACCCCCACACCACCTGCAACTTAAATATACCAACTCCGAGATCACACTACAGTAAAGAGAATGGTAAAGTTCCTATTCTGCATTGTATGGCAATCTCCATTGACAGGTTTCAAGATTCCACAACTTCAATATTCTGGGTTTCAGTATTTAGAACTTTAAAGTTGTGGAATTTTGAAATTAAGAAGTGGACCCCTTCTGTCACACTATCCCAGACAGTCTATGTCAGTTGGCTGTAGTCCCTATGATTCTACCTTTGACCTCCTCATAAAGATTTCCCTTCTCCTTATCCAACTCTTGCAGATGCCTGAAGATGATAAGCTATTCCACTATTTTTCATTCTATCTTAATTTTCATCTACTTCTGGTTTACAACATTTGTTGCAATGGGAACTGTCTTGTTTGTATTTGGTTTCATCTCAGGTGCAATGTTAAGTATCAATACATTTTGGTTGTAGCAAACTACTACACAACATTTACAGCAGTGGTCCCATTATGAAGGCTAATGCTAAGCTGGTGCTGTTACTGCCTTGAGAGACTATCCCTAAAGAGATGCTTACTGATCAAGGTATAGCCTTTATATTAAGGGTTATTCAACAATTATGCCAATGTTTTCAGGTTAAACAGTTGAAAATGTCAGCTTATTATCCATAGATTAATAATTTAGTACAGTGGTTCAGTGAAACATTGGAATTCATATTAAGAAAATGAAGCAAGTGGAAAAAATGTGATGCATTAGTTTACTTGGATTTGCAATAAGAAAGATGCCACAAGCATAAATAGGGTTTACAACATTTGAACTCTTGTATGATAGGTATTAAAAAGGTCTGTAAGATATTGCAAAAGAGATATAATTAAGAAGTGGAACAGCATTCATATGTGTTATCATACCTCTCAAATCTCCAGATTTTGTCCAGGTTTTTGGCTCATATTTTTGGTCTGTTCCTCATAAAATTTGTGGCTTTCTGGCAAATCACTGGGATGATCTGAGGACTGAAGTCACTAACTAATGACATACATTTGAGTTTCAGACTTGAAATCCATCAGAAAATGTATGTTAAAACAAACCCTGTTACTCTAGCTACTTTCTAAGTTTATAAGAGCAGTATTTAAAATACGTCCCTATTTTGGGGCCTTTGTACCCCCATTTTGTTGGACTTTGTCCAGATTTCTTGCACTAAGAGGTTGAGAGGTATGTGTGTTATAGAGCTCTACACAAACTTACAAGAAAGAGTATTAATGCCCATAGTAATAAGATCAGGTTAAAACCTCAGGAAATGCAGAAAAGAGTACATAATAGAAATGAAAAATTGAATAATTTAATCCAACCGAAAAAAAGTCTTGGTACTTATGCTATCTTCAGAAAATAAATTTTCCCCTAACTGGTAATGTCCATTTGAAATGTAGTCAAAGCTAGATGAGGTAGAGTGTAAGGTCAAGCAGACCGATAAATGAAAGACAGGACAATATCACAAACCAAAATACTGAAAGAATGAAAAAAAGGGTAAATCCTCAGTAGTGATTTATATCATTGTGGAATGAAATACACAGTCATGGAAGGAACCACTATTCATATAGGTGCGTCCTTATGTAAGAGAGAATAATAAGTGGTGCTAGAATTTCCAGTCATAAATAAATAATTCTTTTTAAGGTCTACTGTGGAGGGCAAATCTGAGAGAACATATTACAGACACATCTCCAGTGGTAAGATGTACTCACATTGTTCAGATTTCCTAAAATTGGATTCCCCACTCTGGAATCACAGATAAACTTACTAAGCTGGGCATTAATCCCTACGTCACCCAATGGGTTGCTAACTGGCTTACTGATAGAACCCACACTGTAAAAGTAGCCGACTCCAAATCCAGCTCCAGACAAGTGACAAGTGGAGTACCTCAGGGTTCAGTCCTGGGACCACTCTTGTTTGGCATCTACTTCTCTGAAGTACAGGCCAACACTAAGGGACTCTGGATAACAAAGTTTGCAGATGACTGCAAACTGGGAGCCATTATTGAATCCCCAAATGATGTGGATACTCTACAAAAGGGCCTTACAGAAACAGATGCTTGGTGCCAGAGCCATGGGCTCAAGCTCAATGCCAAGAAATGTATAGTTATCCCCTTTGGGAAAAAACATGTATCCGTGAATTACCATATAGGTGGCAGTACACTAAACATCGAAAGTTTGATAAGAGATTTAGGGACACAGGTGGACAGTGGTCTCACCTTCGATAACCACATCACCACAACAGTCAGGAAATCTTTTGATGTGGCACACCTCATCACTAAGGGCTTTTCATCCAGAAAAAAGGAGGTCATTGTCCCACTGTACTCATCCCTCATTAGACCCATTATAGAATACAATGCCCCATTTGGTATGTACCTCTCAAGACATCTGCAACAACTGGAAAGGCCACAGAAATACCTCACTAAAAGAATCACAGGCCTAAAGCAGATGCCCTACGCTGACCGCCTTAAAAAACTCCAGCTATACTCTGTCGCATATCGTCTACTCAGAGGCGATCTTTGCTTAACATACAAGGCCATGTCAAACCCAGAGCTGTTGGACATGCTACACTTAAAGAAATCCCAATCCCTCAGAGCCACACGCTCCAGGGATCTAAACCTTGTCATCACAATAAACAAAACATGCTGGAGGGATAGGTTCCTGACCCAGAGACTCCCCAGACTCTGGAATAGATTGCCCATACATGTCAAGCAGGTCCTCTTCAAAAGGAACCTTGACAATTGGAAATTCACCCCGGGGATCACGTCAGTCACCCTGCTAGACAGGGGTCCAGGGAAGTAAATAGTGTGGGAAGAAATAGCCAGGGAATTGTTATGGCTAGGCTTGTATAGGCCCTAGGGCTGATAGCCTAGTACCAACCTATGAACCTATAAAATGCAAATCACTATCATTGTCAGCTTCAATTCACATTTTTCCATTTTTCTACATGGGGGTCAGGGAGTTGCATCACCTGTTGTTGCCACCTTTGTTAATTCAGTGCCACTTTCCAACCTTCTTCAGTGCTCATGCATGATTTTTGCAAATAATCTTATGGGCTTTCTTGTTTCCTGTTGAATTCTTCCTGTTTTTTTTCCAAACCTTATTCACCAAATCTTTTTCTGAAAAGATTTCAAGCCTACAACTAAAAGCACTGCTGGTGATTCCCTGCTGGGTGAGGAAAGTAAACCTATATTTTTGTCTTTGAGTGATACAGCTGCTTTCTGTTTTACATGCTCCGTTTTGCTTTGTTTTAAATAATCTGCTTGGCCTGGTGTTTTGCTCTATGAGAAAGAGAGACAAATTATATAGGCTGCACAGTTCACGTTTTTCTTTTCATTAGTTAAATTGTTTCTTGAGAGATATTTAAATAGACACTGAATTTCTGGGTCTGTATCTTTTTCTGAAAATATTTAAAAACTGCATAAACTAAAAGCACTGCTGGTGATTCCCAGCTAGTTTTTCCCACTGTCCTTTACTTTGTTGATCTGCTTTTTAAACCTGGTGATTTTAAGCTGCCACCCCTACTGTAAATTGAGCTTAATAAGCTCATCCCTTTCTACGCTACTCTTGATGCCTTGAATTATTTATTTTGTCTTTCCTTGTGCTTATATTGACAAGTGCATTTTGCCTCTCATTGTCTGTTCTACCGATTTATATGCTCTGAATTCATTATCTAGCCAGCTGTTGGATAAAGTAATGCATATTTACACTCTAGCAAGCACTTGTTTTTACATCAAGAAATCAATGGATTTTACATCCAGTGCACTGGAACGTAGCCTGGTCTGCTTAGGTTGGGGAAACACTTCAGATTTCAGTTTTATTGGCTGGAAGACTTATTAATCAGTTTATCCTATTTTTAGTGCCGTTATAAATTCAGTACAATTGAGTGGCTGTTTGCTCTTTTATACAAAGCAATGCACTTCTATTGAATAATCACACTTTTATAAGCTGTTTAAAGTATACTGCTGTATCTGAATCTTTAAGTTTCTTTGTGGTAGCATTTTGCATCTTGTAAGTTTCTTTGTGATAGCATTTCACTCTGGACACTCCTTTACTGTGCTTTTACATTAACTTGACTGGAATTATTTGTCTAGTGGTAATAGATGTTTTCTTGGTCTAGCTGAGCTGGGAAGCACACAAAAGGAATCCAAGTATTTTTTTGCACTGTGACTGTACTTTAATAGTTTAAAAGAGTGTAATGTCTGCTACTGCTTTAAGTAGTTAATCACACTGTATTACATTGTATTTGTTAGTTGAAGGGCTGTTGTATGTGGTTTGTGTAGTCTTGTTACACTTGGGCTCCAAATCAGCTATTCTAAATTAAGAAGGTATTTTTCTGCACCCTCATGGCAGAAGTGTGCTGATCTGACCTGCCTGAGTTGGTGATTGGGTTGGAAGGCTTGTTGTGTGCTTTCCTGATTGGTAGTTAGCTTAAAACTTCTTTCTCTTTGCTGATACTTAAGCCCCACATTTGCATGGGTTTTGGCACACATATTCAGAGCTGTTCATCATTTGGCATCTTTGCTATTCATTGCTGAAAATCTGATTTCACCTGGAGCAATCCACTAGTGAAAAGACAAACATTTCACCTGGAGCAATCCACTTGTGAAAAGACAAAAATAAGTATTTTTATTTGCACTTCTCTTATATGCTATGACTGCACTTTAACCATTTCTTAAGCTATTTGCTGTTACTTTTGCACTTTATAGAAATAAATAAATACATAAATAAAAACTGTACTGCCTACTGGTGCTTTAAGCAGTTAATTGCACTGTATTACATTGTATCTGTTAGTTGTAGAGCTGCTGTAGGTAGTGTGTGTGGTCTTGTTACACTTAGGTTCCAAACCAGCTATTCTACATTAAGTATGTCCTTTTATGCACCCTTGTGGCAGAAGTGTGCTGATCTAACTTGTCTGAGTTAGTGATTGCTTGTGGAGGGCTTATTGTGTGCTTTCCTGATTGGTAATTAGCTTAAAACGTGTTTCTCTTTGATCATATTTAAGCCTCACATTTGTGTGGTGCTGCTCTTCATACAGTGGTGATTAGCAGTGCCTTGCATAGACACAAAAGCCTAGAAGCTCAGTTTTTCTCTAAACAGCTGTCAGTGAAACCCTGCCAAGCTTTTCTGCTGCTCTAAGAGCAACTCAGTTGTGCACTGACCAGAGCTGCCTTATTGGTCGACCTTAGCCTACACAAAGTATAGGTCCCTCTTCTAGTATCAGCACTTCCAGCACAGTCCTGTCAAATCAACCTGTTTCCTTCCATAATAAAACATACAATAAGGGCCTGCTATAATGGATGGGTGGTTTTCCATAATCTCTCTGACCAGCCTGACATGGGCATGCTGAGGCAATGTAGCAATTGGCTTATTTATACTGAAAAACACTTTCTCCTGAAACAAACAAAAAATTTATGTAAGAGATATAGTTACACTATGAAATTAGAGGCAAGGCTTTCACATCAGCACAAAGTGAATGCCAAAAAGGTTGTCAGCACACACATACTCTTCTCACAGTAAATAGGGACACAGCACATAAACTCATATATGCAGAGGTACTCACTAGTAACTTACCAAAAGATCAGAGGCCTCCCAAAGAGAAATCACTTACACACATAACAATGCAAGCAAACAACCACAAGACATAATAACACACACACACACACACACACACACACACACACACACACACACACACACACACACACACACACACACACACACACACACACACACACACACACCAGTGTCTCAACAAATAATCCCATAAGGTGTAATACCACAAAAACTAATGAATTTATCATAGGTTACTCCATTGTGAGGCACACAGATGTTTCCTTCAGCAGACTGGATAAGGAGCAGGCTATGGTTAGTTGTTTGTCAGGTGTCAGGCTCCATCAAGTGATTCAAGCACTCAAGTCACATAACTGCACATACTGGCATGACTCTGTCATAGGTCATGTGGGGGTGAATGACTTGAGATGTACCTTACTAGACTGTATGAAGACAGGCATGACTGAGCTTTCAGATTATGTGTTACAGGCAGGTATAAGCCTAGCCTTAAGCAGCATTCTACCTTCTCCGAGGATGATACCACAATGCAAACAAAAAATGGTTGACTTTAACGATTGACTTAGCTTCTGATGTCAGTCCAGGGGAATCCGATATTGGTCAGCCTGGAAAGACATGTTCAACAGGCCACACCTCTTTGCCAGAGATGCCTAACACCTGTGTTCTCTAGGCTTTCGGATACTGTCAAAGGCATTAGCAACCCCTATTGTGCCTTTTTTTAGGCAGTGTCAAAATAACCAAACTCCCAACATTAAAAAATCCATTCTAGATGAACTCAAGGTATTGCTGCTTAATGCTAGGAGTCTAAACAAGGAACTGCACTCTCTGAAAGCACTCCTCACTTTGGAAGATGTTGATGTCTGTACAGTCACCAAGACATGATTCAAAGGCACAGAAAGTACCCCAGCCATGCAGGACTACAATACCTTCCATATGTTCAAACCACAAACTGAGCATGAAAGAACCAGGGGAGAAAGTGTAGCCATCTTCATTAATGATAATTACACCTTGGGACTGGTCAAGCAGTATGAATCTTTTGAGCTACTCTATATCCAATTAACTATAGGCAAAGCCCCATACCATATCATAGCTAACTATAGTCCCCCACCCTGAAACAGAAAAAGCATACCACATACCTGGACTTACTGGAGTTACTTGTCATACAGCCCAACACCTTACTCATGGCTGATTTTAATTATCCTACCATCAACTGGGAAAAATACATGACCACAAATATGCTGGCTCAAAGGTTTTGGACTTTATCAATGAAAATGCAGTGGAACAGCTAGTCAGCACACCCTCAAGAGGCTCAAATGGCCTGGACATAGTACTCACTAGTATGGGAGAGTATACCACCCTGTTTAAACACAGCTGGTGAGCTGGCTATGTTCCAGCAGAATGGAGGACAGCAACAGTAATCCTTCTGCACAAAGGGGGACCATCAACCAACGCTGAGAATTATACACCCATAAGCTTGACTAGCCTCATCTGCAAGGCCGTGGAAAGAATCATTATGGACTTTATTAACAAGAACATAGATAAACTCCAAACTGTGGATCCAACCCAGTTTAGATTCATTAAAGGTAGATCATGCCTGTTAAACATGGTTTACTTCTTCGAGAAAGTCACCAAGGCCTTGGATGAGGGAAGAACAGTGCATACCACCTGTCTTGACCTAGCCAGGGCATTTGAAACAGTCCCCATTCAGGTATTATAGAACCACTCTCCCAACTGGGAATTAACTCATACGTTATCAGATGGGTAGCCAACTGGCTCACCAAAAGGACACATATTGTCAAAGTGAATGACTTCACCTCTACCAAAAGACCAGTCACCAGTGGTGTACCGCAGCATTCTCTGCCAGGCCCCTTACTGTTTGGAATTTATTTCTCAGAAGTCCAGGCAAACTTAGACAACCTGTGACTTGACCAAGTTCACAGAAGATTGCAAACTGAGAGCAATCATTGAGTCCCCCAATGATGTTAGTATACTACAGACAGGGTTAACACAAACAAGTGATGGTACCAAAGCCACAGATTAAAGCTAAATGCAAAAAATGTACCATTATTCTTTTTGGGCAAGCTGACATTCCTGCTAATTACATTATAGACAGCACCTCTGTAAGTGTAGACCCAGTGGCACATAATCTGGGTACTCAGGTTGATAGCAATCTGAAGTTTGACCACCATCTATCCACAGTAGTAAGGAAATCCTTCTATGTGGCACATCTTATAAGTAAAGGCATTGCATCTAGATGTAAGGATGTTATAACTGAATTATACTTGGCCCTCATCAGACCAATAATTGACTACAGTGCTACCTTTTGCATGTACCTCACCAGACACCCACAACAATTTGAGAGACCACAGAGGTTTCTCACCAAGAAATTACAGGGTACATAAAACAAGTCTTACATGGAAAGACAGAAAAGCCGGCCACTGTACTCTTTCTCCTACCGGTTGCTAAAGGGTGACCTGTGCCTGGCTTACACAGCAGTCTCTGACCTGGCCCTGATAGAAATGCTACACATTTGTAAATCAAACTGCAGGAGGGTAACTCACTCAAGGGATCTTTATTTAGATACATCTCCCAGACCCTGCCACTTCTCTGGAACAAGCTTCCTATTCACATGAAACAGAGCCCCACCCTTACCATCTTCAAACCCAACCTAGATCAATGGATGGGTGACTGCAAATTCTCTCCTGGGATGGTGCCCATGTCCATCCTGGACAGAGGAAGTTGGTATTAAGTACCACAGGCCCTTACCTGTCTGAACTTCACTCACCTAACCACTGATAATTGAGGCAACTTGGGATAAATATGGATAGGCTTGTAAGGGCTCTAGGACCATTAGCCTAGTAACCTCCTATGAACCTATGAAATTACATACTGTTTTTTTATACATGTCCAAACCACTATCATCTGTTCTGTTTGAGCTTTTCTGCAGTTGACACTACTGTAGCTTCTGTTATGTTTTCATCATTTCATCTGTCCAACAGAGTGCATCCCTCTACCTGTCTGACACTTCATTTCCAGCACATTTAGCTTTAACTATTCTGCCTTCCTTGTCAAGGTTTTTCTACCTTACAGAAGAAATTATCTATCCTTTGTTTTGTGCACCTTACTCTTCAGCCTCTTTGGTATTCTTCTGTCATACAACCCCAGACACTCAATGTCATTTGGCTACAGCCCCTCTAATTCTATTTTTGACCTCCTCATAAGGACTTTCCTTCTCCTTAACCAGCCCTCCTAGATACCTAAGGCTATTAACCTGTTCCACTTATTTCCCTTCTATCTCACTTTTCATCTTCTACTGATTTCCCACATTTGCTGCCATTACAATTGTCTTGTTTGTATTCAGTTTCATCTCATGTGCATTCAGTTTTGCATTCCATTCCCATATATTTACTGAAGTCCTTGTTAAGAATCTGGTAACAATGTCACATTGCCTGCATATAGCAACTTCTCCCCTTCAGCCTGTTTGCTAATGTAGTCCATCACCAGTATGAACAGAAGTGGGTATACTTATCCCTACTGGGAGTCCCAGTTTGTGTGTGAATACTGTTTGTGCTTGTCTTATAGTGTCCTTGTATGTAGCCTGCCTTAATTCTACCAGTGCTTGTAGTACTTCAAACCATCTCAGGACAGACTAAATCAGCTTCAATCTATGTCTCACACAAAAATCAGGTCAGTTGTGCTGCATCCTGTTCTGAATCTGAACTGCTCATCTCCCATCTTACTTTCTACTACTCTGCATATTCAGTTATTAATTACCCTCTCCTCAGTAGGCAGTGAGACAGGAACTTGATACTGGTATACTGCCAGCAGTTGTGAATGCCCCCTTTGTTCTTGCTTGCTGGCACTAGAATGCCTATTATGCAGTGCATGTCAGCAGAAGTTCAGAAGGCACTGGACTTTGTTATGACAGAAAAATCATATAATATAGTAAATGGAGCAGTAAATTTATTCTAGTGTCTAAGCTGAATGTCTCTATATGTGTTTATGTTAACTTTAGTAAACTAATGCAGTTTGTCAAAATATGATACTTACCTATGCTCTGTATTGATGCAGTCATAAAAGAATGGTTAAAACCTACTTATCCACCTTAGACCCAAGCAAAGGAAATGCAGACATCCCTATAATAGCATTGGATAAAAAATAAAAGAGCCTTCTCTGCATCAAAGTAAATTGTAACACTTCACTGTCCTTTGCATTTCATGGAGCTCCAGCTATTTCTGGGTATCCATTGAGCAAAATACTACAGCCTACTGATTCCTTTGCAGCATCAAACCTGGATGTGCTAATATACTCTGTGGACTGGGAATTACACCCCCCTTTATAACAAATATTAGAAAAGCAGATCTAACTATTAAAGCTGATAAGACCAAACTCAATGGCAAAAAGTGTTTGGGGTATGTGTCTGAGGGGAAATAAATTAACTATTGAAAGTGAAAATAGAAAAAACAGAAAGTGATAGAAGCAAGTCAAATCATTTTTAGGTCTAACAAGTTATTAAGAAACTTGTTACCACAAACAAAAAATAAGGAACACCAAGGCCAAGCAGGACACCAGAACCAGAAAACGTTTTTTAATACAAAACCAGCACAGCAATGACAAAGTAAGCACACGGGTAACACAATGTCACCAGTATCACAACGGTTAAGCACTTTCACCTGGAACACCCCCAGGCTTCATCATAACAATTCAACTGCCTGAATCACTGCTACAAATACTACCATCAATAATAAAATCACAGCAATTAATACCAATTAAATACATTAACAATTTAAAGGCCCCTATACAGCCAAGTCTAGAAATATGTGTATGCATTCATGCCATACATCCTTGACCTAGGTTGTGAGATTCAAACATAAATTAAACACCATCACATTAAAAGAACTAACACAGTCATGTTACAATATAAAAAAACATCAATATATCATCAAAAAATGTTCTTAGATCATATAGGTTTTTAAAAAAGTTCAAGCCTGCATCAACTTAAAAAGACAGATATGGGTAAGTGTGGGGTAGTTCATATTACTGTGACACTCTTATAATTTTGCTGCTCTTAATTTTAATACACTGTTAATGCTAATTTGGTCATTTAAACCTGGGGTCCTTCCTGAATCTAACTTAAGTTGCCGTAAGCTCCCCGTATTCTAGCCTGGCTTTCCAGCAACCTCCCCAGGGGTCAATAGCAACCTGTTCTAGTACAAAGAACCTAGGTTTCATATCATTGCATACCCTAGAATGCTTATATAATGCATTAGATTCTTTAGCCTTTGGTTACCTTATGCATGTGTTCATACATTCTCTTTCTCAAATTCCTCTCTGTTTTCCCAATATAAAAACTACAACAAGTCTTCCAAATCACTAGGTAAACCACCCCTTTAGTATTACAGTTGTAAAAACCTGTGGTTCTCACACAGTATTTCCCAGATGGTATAAAAACATCATTTGTATTTAACATGTAACTACACTGGTTACATGTCCCACATTTGTTGTTGTTTTCTTTCGGCTTTTCCTGGTCAGGGGTTGCCACAGCAGAACTCCGGTACGTTAATGATTGGCAGTCAATTTTTTTATGGTGCCAAGGTGCTAGCCCGTCGCCCAACCTTCAACGAAGGCACGCCCATTCACACATGTCTTTCGAACACCACTCGACCATGGGGAGGACATGCAGACTCCAGACAGAAGGCACTCCAGACGAGAATCGAATGGGAGTACCTCTTGCTGTGAGGCAACAACGCTACTGCTACACCACCGCGGCTTACATGTCCCACATTTGTAAGTCCCCCTTTTTCAACTGTTACTTAACGTGTTCTTGGTCTCATTCATTTCAAATAGTTCATTTAGATTGGTGTCCCTTCTTCTTACAAAGGTGATTTTCTCCAGAAAATAGTTCCTTGTCTCTTCATTTACCCTTAAAATACCGCAGTGTTTTCTCACAATATCCTCAACTTGAGCAGAGGTAGTGGATAAAGGTGTGTATAAATGCCCCATCATGACTGTCATCTACCTTCTTCACCAGACCCCCTGTAGTCCTTCCTATTCCTAACATGGGATAATATTGAGTGTCCCAGTCCCTGATCACCTCTTTGGCTAGAAGAAACTTGACAGATTTAGCAAAGAGGAAGGCCACATCAAAGATTAGATGGCTAGTTGAATTTTATGAAGCCATTAACAAACAGAAATCCCTGTTATGCTCTAAACTTATTTTGAGTAACTTAAATTTCCTGCAACCTTCCACAGTACATAATAATGCTTCAAAAGTTGGTTTAGGGTAAGTATTACCACAAGAACCTGATGTTGGGGAATGCTCAGTATGTTTTTGTTTCCCTTAATGCAGGAAACTCAGGCAGAGTGCAAATATTCTATACTGAGAGACAGAGAGATAGAAAGAGATAGTCTGGTTATAAAGTTAGTACTCCAGTCATTCTCTTATTATTTACTGAGCAGACATTCGATCCCATTAACTCATCATGCCCCATTATTATGATTACACAAGCAGAAAAATCACAATTACAGATAATGCAGATGATGTCATTCCTGCCACATTTTGAAACGCAGATATTTAATAGGCCTGGTATTGCACAAAAATGCAGATCGGTTGTCCAGGTCACAAAACTCATCCTTTTAATCTTGTAATCCAGGGTTTTGAGCTGGGAAAGGATCAAGCAGCATTTCAGGGTATTGAAAGGTGTATGCAATGTCAATATTTTAAGCAATATTGAGTTAACACATTGCTAATACTATTATATGAGGTAAATATTATGTAAATTATTTTTAAGAGCAGTTAGGTAATGCTATGTACTAGCTAAAAGAGAAATTCCTTCATGCTTGGTTAATGAATCATTAATGACATATTCACGAAAGTTTCAAGACCAGGTCTCATTGACCCATGTACCAGCAGACAAAGGTTCTAGTAGAGATGTCATGGTACCTGAGTCAGGGATGGGTCTTCATACCTGAAGAGGCATTCTTAGGAAGGATGCCTACAGCTGCCTAGACCTTTTCTCTGTTTAGGCAGTTGGAAAAAAACTTTCTTAAGAATTCCTCTTCAAGTATGAAAACCTATCTTTCATGATCTAAATAAGTATCATTCTTAACACATCAATAACACTCTAAATAATTAACAACATTCATATCACAATACTAGTGCTCCAAATAAGTATCAGTCTTACTACTTCACCAGTCCTCTCAATTAGCATCAACACTCTAAATAAGTATATTTTTTATCACATAACCAACTCTCTAAATAAGCATCATTCTTATTGCATCGCTAACTCCCTAAACAAGTAACATCTTTATCGCATCACAGATAGTCTAAATAAGCATCATTCCTGTCACATCACCAGAACTTTAAATAGGTATCATTCTTATCACATCACTAATGCTCTAAATAAGTATTATTCTTATTGCATCAATAATGCCCTGAATAAGCACCATTCTTATCACATCACCAGCACTCTAAATAAGCATTATCCGTATCACATTTCCAGTACTCTAAATAAGTATCAGTCTTATTGCATCACCAGCACTCTAAATAAGCAGCATTCTTATCACATCACCAATGCCCTAAATAAGCATTAATACTCTAAATAAATATCATTCTTATCACATCACCAATTCTCTAAATAAGCATCATTCTTTTCGCATCACTAATGATCTAAGCTAAGTAAGCAGCATTCATATCATATCACCAACACTCTAAATAAGTAGCATTTTTATCACATCACCGGTGCTCTAAATAAGCATCATTCTTATCACATCATCAGTTCTCCAAATAAGTATCATTCTTATCATAGAAAATGTGACCATCTTATGGTCTGCTATGAATAAATATCTGTCAGACAAAAAAAATCCAAAGAAAATTAAATAAATTAGGTAGTTTCCCTTTTTTATTGACTAAGAAAGTCAAATCTATTTTTTTTTACTGCAAAGTATGTGGCAAATTAATAAAGGTGTTCCATCCTGTGAGAAAAGATCTTTCACTTAGTTGTTTTACTCTTATAAACAATATACTGTGATTAACTTAGAATTTCTGCATACATTTTTAAATAATCAGTATTTGCGATGACCCTCCACCTCTGGGCCAGTAATCATGAAGCCTCAATCCTTACCACTGACACCAGTGGGGGATGTTCACTGGGAGGATATCAGGTACACACACAGTATCTCCAGATGCAGCTCTCTGCATCAAGCACAATCAAGCACAATTTCCTTTAAGAGCAGACATGGAGCACAGTTTGTCCGGGGACTGGTTCCTCTCTCTTTACCCATATCCCTAGTAAGACTCCCCACTGACACAGCTATAAAGTTGAGTCCTTAGCCAGGGTTCCAAGCCAAGTCCTTCAACACTCTCTCGGTCTAACCAGTGCTTTGTGTCCCTGTCAAAGTAGCTGACACACACACTCTTTGAGATTTGATTTGCACAAACAAACACACAAACACACACACACACACACACACACACACACACACACACACACACACACACACACACACACACACACACACCTTTACTAGCTATGCCCCCTTTTTGCTCAGACTATAAGGTAGTTACCACTGCCACCAGAATCTCTCGCCAGTTACTTAAGGCCCTTAACAAAGGGTGTCCAATTTTACTGTTTAATATTAATATTAATATTAATATAAATGGTAGTTTGACCAAGAGCAAGGCTATTAGGAGTGGCCCACACAGTGTCAACAAATAAATATGCCAATACTGTCAAAACTTAAATACCTCTACAAAGATCAGCCACAATGAAAGGTTTAAATATATTTAATAATAAATAATAAAAGAACAAGAATATACTAAGTATATATTCATAGTGACATCAGAGTTCAAATCACAGGAAATATTCAAAATAACATTAAAGGACAGCCTCAGACAAATAAAGACAAACAATATCTAAACTAAGCTTCCTTATATTTCTGACTGAATCTAAGAGAATTGCTACTCCCTACGTACTTAATAGAGCAAGGCAGATGATGTGTTGAATGGCCCTTTTTGTTGTCAGGCCCAAGACGGAATACAGAATGCTCCTGAGACATCAGTCTCCTCTAATATTAAAACATTATTTCTATACAGAATGACATCACATAGATCTGGTCATCTGACTGTTTCCTACAGTATCACCAACCCTGGAAACTGCCAGGATTTTAACACTTACATGTAAAAATACCCACACAAGAGCTTTGCTCAGATCTGTTGAGCTTCTGGAGGTTGTAAAACAACTAAACACTTTCACTCTTCCTGAGTGGCAATTAGTTCACCCCAAAGACAATACAGAAAGTTTCATAGTACAGACTTTGTGTCTCTGGCTGCATTGAAGCCTGTGAGATAGCATTTTTATGGCATAGTCTGTAAAGTGATTTAATTTCAGATATATTTTAAAGTTTGCTGGACTAAGGTTAACCTTCCAGTTTCCTCTATTAAACTATATATATTTAAACAGTTACAACAGTGCATGTGCATTTCTGTTCTCTCCAGTAGGGCACACTGTGGATATATTTCAAACAAAAGCACTTTATAAACAAATTTTCAACACAGACATCTGTATAAATCAATTTGATATACATATGACATACTGTTCTAATACATTTGTAACACAAGCATCTTGTATAAATAAGTTTGATATTCACAAATGACATATAATTATTTATAAAATTCCAGCTAACTATACTGACAGTGCATCCTATCATCACACTGTTATGCAACTAGGATGAACTGGTCTATAGAAAGGGTGGACGCCTTTTGAAATAGTCTAACAGAGGACATAATGAATGGACTATTACTGCAGGATTTGTAAAGCTAATTAGAACACATCTATGAGAGATAGGGTATACTAGACATGACAGGCCCATTCCCTTTCCTTGGCAGTATTTGTATATATGCACTTTGAATATGTTTATTTTTATCTAGCATTATGGCAAGTCCATAGCCAACTGTTCCTAATTACCCTTCCCTTATGCCAGTGTAAAATGTTTCAATGACTATGCATAGTAAATCTGAATAACCTAATGGTGTTTTATTTATTTATTTATTTAATGAACACTCATCATAAAGTACATAAACATATACTTTCTAGGAAATGTGCTGCTGAAAATAGTATGATAATCTGTGGTTTAAAAATGCCAGGAATGTTTTTTATTATGAAAGGAATGAAAATAAACTAGTTTTAAGAACACAAATCAAGTGCATAAATGCTTGCAGACACAGTAGATGTTATTGAGTGGTTTCTTTAAGTAAATGGCAGTCATTGGTTCACATCACATTCAATATATCAAAACATTTCTAGGTTTAAAGTGTTCCCACCCAACAGTTTATTAATAGCCATTCAGAAAATTATATTTTCAAAATATTTAAACCCAATTTTTCTTAATAATACATTTTTTTTGTTCTGCTTTTCTTTATTTTTTTCTACAGAGCTATAATCCTTGTCTAATTCGTTATTGCTCACTATAACCCAGAAGTCTTTTTCTCTTGTCAAAACAAGTCGCTTAGCTTCCACAGTAGAGAATGGACAAGAACAGGTACAAGTATGACTTGCTAATTGTTTAATTCATACATATGAAAAACTGTGCAGCTACGAAAGGGCTGACCCAAGAGATTGTACGATTAGTTGTGAATGCTCTTGTCTGTAGTATATAATAATGTGTGTGATTCATCAGCATACATTAAGTCATTTGATGTGCACAGAAAGGAAATTAATTGAGATGTGATTTGGCAACACCAGCCTGTATTCCAGAAGCTGCATGCCAGACATTTCTAATCTGATGTGCACTACAGTATCCCTGATTAATTAACTGACATAATCATGAGGAAAAAAAGTACAGGCACAGTGTATCCAGATGGCAGATGTTCTCCCACCTATTGTCAAGCACAGTTTCAACATTTTTTGAACACATACATTAAGCCTGACAGTCAGACTCCGCTGTCAATGCAGATGCCTTTCTTCTGTCTCCTAACATCAGTTATTGTGCTCTCTCTCTCTCTCCCATTCACTCTCTCTTTTCATGTAACCTGACTGCTCTGTGACTTGAGTAACATCATTTTTTGGTAATTCTAGTCGAACAGTGTGCTGCTGACAGGATTAGGTCTGCATTACTATGAGACCCAGAACAAAAGCTGTTTCAGAGGAAAATAAAAGATCATATACAGGTAAGAAGGATGCCTTCCAAAAATTAGAATATATCACAATCCAGTCAAAGCAAGCCTTGCTACTTGGCTAGAAGGGAATATGAGGTTTTGCAGAAATTGGTTAATAGTAATGAACACATATCTTGTCCTGTTCCACTTCAATAAACACATCACACTGAATGACATTCGATGACCTTTATTACTTTTACTTCCATAAACATGATTTGTTAACCAATAATTATTCATTTCAACCAAAACATGACACAGGAGATAACATCCATGGAAAGAAAACATAATGTAAATAACCATAAGGGCAGCGTAACCGCTCACCCTTGATAAGCAGTGTCCCCAACTTGCTCACTTATCCAAGCACTTACAAGGCCAACCAAAAAGCAGCTCTGCTCACTTATTTACTTATCAAGCAGCACAACTGCTCACTTTCCTTCTCAACTTACTGAACTAAACATCCAACACCAGAGGGGGAACAGAAGAGGGCAGACCTGTCCCTCTTCTCCACCCTTAACCAAATTGAAATCATCACAATCCCCCTAATAAAAATAGGAAGGGAGGAAGGGTAGCAAGTTCACACCAAAATGTGACTCCTACCCCAGTTACACTTGCCTAAAACCCTTTATGCCCCTCTCCACCCTTACCTTACTTCCTCCCAAACATCCCTCCATTCCATTTAACCATATCCTCCCCTTATTCTCTTAATTCCTGCTACTCTATTTATCTAGCCCCACTTGAAGATGTCTCAGGACAATTTGGTTTGTTCCAAACCTCATTTGTCCTGTTCCACTTCAGTAAACACATCACACCAAATGACATTTGACAACCTTTATTAAACTTCCATAAACATGATTTGTTAACCAATAATTATTAATTTCAACCAAAACACGGCACAGGAGATAACATCCATGGAAAGAAAACATAATAAAAATAACCATAAGGGCAGCATAACCACTCACCCTTGATAAACAGAGTCCCCAGCTTGCTCACTTATCCAAGCACTTACAATGCAGTGTTACACCACTCACCTTCAATTTATTGAATTACACCTCCAACCAAATAAGCAGTTCTGCTCACTTATTTACTTATCAAGCAGGGCACCCACTCACTTTCCTTCCCAACTTATTGAATTGAACATCCAACACCAGAGGAGGAACAGAAGAGGGCAAGCCTGTCCCTCTTCTCTGCCCAAAAGCCTGACCTGGCTGTTCCCCCTCTCTCCTACCAAAATTTTCAACACCCCAACCTCCCATGAAAAGAGGAAGGGGGGGGGGGTAAGACCAAACATCATTTGATGTACCCATCTTTCTCCAAGGCCAACTGGATCCCTGTGATCAAAACCAAAAGCCCTGTCACTTAAGTACTGAAACAGCCAACTGACTAAACAGTTATAGTAAACAGTGACATAATAACCATAACTTTGTACAACTTCTGCATATTAACTAAATTCTCAATTGTTCTAACTACCAATATCAACATCATAATGAGTCCCCCTCTCAATATTACCATGCCTAACTGCAGCCCATTTCCCCACCCAATGTATATATTAATGACCAAAATGAGCTCTCCTTTCCAAACTCAATTTATGAGTAATCCTACCGTCACACCAACTATTCAATATATAAGCAGAAAACATAATAACCATCCTAGCATTTGCTGACCAATAAACTACCTTCTGAATAACTTAAAATACACCCATAACATAAATGCCACATGAACTGTAAACTTATGAACCTCCATTTCCAACTCTAACCCCAGCTACAAACCTATCTTGACAATAGCCAAAGTCTGTCAGTCTTCGTACTATCAATCTACCCCAGACCCTTCAAAGCAATGAACCGTAGACCAAAATTTAATAAGTTCACTAAGCCTTGTCACCTGTGCAACTACATTATTCACAATTAAATACTCCCGGACCAACTGAACTACCCAACCTTACTCCCAACCAAACTCCGTCCCACAAAGAGATGTGACCCCCATTTAACCAATCTAACAATGCCCTACCATATGCTTTACTCATAAAAGGTGCCCCAAACTCCTGCAACAAACCTTAATGCACCTGACGCACCTCATCAAACATAAGCAGCATGGCCCAAATCCCTGCCATATTAAACAAATGAAAATGAACCCCAATTCCCCAACAACTCCTGGTGAACCTACTCCAGATTAAATTAAAACAGCAAACATTCAACATCCCCCAATTGTCTCTTCATCCTGCAAGCCACAAGCAACCCCCCCAAAAGTATACCCCCCACCCAAAACCTCCAAAACAGTTTTAACAAATACAAATCCCCATGACCAACCCCTTCTGGCCCAAGAGTCATCCCGTTGAATTTCTCTGAAGGCAACACAATGGTAAAATGCATAAGTTTAATAAAACCCCTACCTCAACAACCCAATTAAACTGGCAGACCTGGAACTTCAGTGACCCAAAAAACTGAAGAACATCTTTAATCCATTGCATAAGTCTGACTTCCCCTCAAATCTTTCCTTCCCATTTGTTATCCTTGTATCTGTCAAGGAAGTCAACATGTCTAACATCTACAAGAATCATAGGAGGTAACTAGGCTATTGGTCCTGTGGCCCTTATAAGCCAAGCCAAGAATTTAGCCCATGTTTAGAAAAGTCCACCCAAGCCCCTATCCAACAGGTACCAGATGAAATCCCAAGGGGTGTATTTCTGTTTCCATCCATTTATCCAGTTGTGCTTATAGAGGGATAATGAGGTACTCTGCTTGATGTAGAGAGGGAGTCTGTCCCACAGATGGGGGAGTCTGTGGAACACAAATCTATCCCACCAACAAGTCCTATTGATATCACGGACCAGGTTTTAGTCGTGCATACAGGAATCCCAAACTATGCCTTCCATAAGCCTTCTAACTTTGTCAAACCAGGAAATATCCAGTTCCACATATGTACCAATTTAATGAACAATCCCTCATAAAAAACATCTAATAGTTCAAATTGCAACTGCTGAATCAGAAATATGCATGACCAGCTGACAAAATGCTTGTATTTAATGGGAAAATGCATCCGCCCCCCAGTCTTTTACCCATGAAAGCACCCCAATTACCTTAAAATCCCGAAAATGATAATGGTAACATACCCTATTCAGGCTGTTATGCACCAATGTGCCTCCCGTCTGCCACCTGCCCAGATGAATACATAGCCACACACTTTGAACAGCTGACACTCCACCCAAGAGCAATGCCCCACATTAAAAGCCCAGCATATCCCCCGCATTGAACCTACCTCCCTTTCCTAATACTCTATAGATCTTCCATGGAGCCAGCAGTTCCGCTAAACTCCTACCATAATTTATCCCCACCTGTACCTGAGCTATTCCCAAAACACCAAGCCTGACATGCATACAGAAACTCCGAGCAGCACGTTCTTAACTGCAGCCACATCTGCACTGCTCCAATGGCAGCAACATCCACCATGACAACATACCTAGATTGTCACATCTGTTTCCCTTGGGCTTGCCTTCTTTCTTAACTGGAGTCACCTGGTTCCTCAGCCCCCCCTGACCTACTGGTAAGCAATTAAATTTTGAGAGACAAGCAAGTCCCTATATTGTTAATGTATCATGTGGAAACTGAGTGATTTTACTGTAATTTTATGTCCTGCCACCATGTTTCTCAGTTCTGTTGGAATGCATTACTAATTAGCATTACCTGGAAAGTGTACTGGCAATGAATTACTCTGCATTCTGTGAAATTAAGGTGGCAATAGACTGAATTTCATATTACTGAACAGGGTGACTTTCTTATTAATTATTACTGCTTGTTCCTTAACTAATTTATTTGATTAAGCACTGCTTAGCTGAACTACTTAAATTGTGGTATTTACTTGTCTGTCTCTTATTTCCACTTATTTACTTCACCTACCCCCTTTCTGGCTTCATATTAACATCTCTCTCTCTCTCTGTCTCTCTGTCTCTCTGTCTCTCTGTCTGTCTCTGTCTCTCTGTCTCTCTGTCTCTGTCTCTCTGTCTCTCTGTCTCTCTGTCTCTCTGTCTCTCTGTCTCTCTCTCTCTCTGTCTCTCTGTCTCTCTCTCTCTGTCTCTCTGTCTCTCTCTCTCTGTCTCTCTCTCTCTCTGTCTCTCTCTCTCTGTCTCTCTCTCTGTCTCTCTCTCTGTCTCTCTCTGTCTCTCTCTCTCTCTCTCTCTCTGTCTCTCTGTCTCTCTCTCTCAGTCTCTCTCTCTCTCTCTCTCTCTCTCTCTCCTTAAACACATTCAAAGCTACAACAACAACAAAAAAAAACCCTGAAGCAACTGCCTGCATACAAGAACATGGAGAGGGGAACCCCATACAAACCAGTAAAAGCCACTGCAAGTTCTACTTTTATCAGCAGACTGTGAGCAGTGTAGGTCTATAATAATCTTCTCTCTGTGATACTCCTACTGATTCTTTTGCTGTGCACACTACTGGAGCCCCCCCCCCTTTTTCCTCCCATTTACTGTACAAATATATACATTTTTCGAAAGCTTTGCATTTATTTTATATTCATATTTTATTTATCTTGTATATCACATTTATTTTATATTCTTATATGTTATTCTCCTATTTATTGTAACAAATATATACAGTCTCCCAAAGCTTTGCATTTATTTTATATTCTGCTTCCCTGATGCTCTACTAAATTTGCTTTTGAATTCACACAGATAAACAGACACCTTTAGGTACTGACCTGTGCTAGCTGGTTGAATCTTTTTCTCTTCTCACAGCTTTTTCCAAGTCCTGGTCCATAGCCTCCCCCCCTTTTCTTGTTCTCCTAACATAATTCTAGTGTAAGTTTCCTAGCCCTGTCAAACCTGTTTTCTCACAAGTTTCTTCAAGCCCTGGCTCTCAGCCCCCCCCCCCCACCTTCTCTCGGTCTCCTATCATAATATTGTAAGCTTCCAGCCCTGTAAATCCTGTCTATTCCCTCCCTCTTCCTCTTGAGAGTTTACTTATTCCTCCCCTGAGCTGCAGTGCCATTTGTAAGTACTAAAAACCCCTGCCTGACTACATTCTGTTTCTGTCTGTCCTACGGGCATCCCTCAGTAGTGTGCACTTACTGCATGTCCCTTTCTAAAACCCCTGGCATAACTACGTTATTTTCCTACTTCTCAGTGAACTGCAGCTCCCCATTGGTGCATAAATAACAAAAACAAACAGAAAGGTAACATTCAAACCAAAATGACAGGTTACCCTATTTCTGTAGTTGCTAACCTTCTCAGTGATTGTTTTATGTTTGGCAACTACTGCTCCTCCCACTACATCCAAAGCCACAACCTCTCCTCTTTCAACCTCTAACTTTCTCTGAATGCTTAAAGCATACTGACTGGTCCCCTCTAAAAACCCTTCCTCTAGATGATGCTGTTTCCTACTTTAACCACTCATTCCTAACCCTTCTCAATCAGCAAGCTCCTCCTTGAACCAAACACATCAAAACCAATCCCTGCCCATGGTTATCAAAAGATACTAAACTATCCTTGCACCAAAGGGACAAAAAAATGGAAACAATATCAAAAACATAAAAACCCTAACACCCTTCTAGAGTATACGCAACTATGAAACTCCACAAAAAAATAAATAAATAAATAATAATTAAAGACCACAAAATCCACTACTACAAACTCCAGTCCTTGCACTCAACAAATCCCAAACAATTCTGGGACTCCATCTCATCCATGCTGCATCCTGGCAACAAAGAAAACCCCTGTCCAGACCCCAACTTCTCCAAACTTGAAAGAGCCAGCCAGGTCAACTCATTCTTCATAGACTGCATAGCTAAACTACCAACCTCCTTCCCACCCCACTCCTCCACCACCACCCCCTCCTGCCCCAACCACCACCCCAGTCATCAACCTTCCTCCACATCCTTCTGCCTCAAGCCCATCCCCACAAGCACTATAAAAAGACTTCTCCTCAAACTCAAACCCTGTCGCAATGCACCCATCAAACTTCCATCCACCTTTCTCAAACAATCTGCAGACAGCATTGAAAAGTCCACCCAAGCCCTATCCAACAGGTACTAGATGAAATCTAAGGTGGGCTTTCGTTTCCATCCATTTATCCAGTTGTGCTTATAGAGGGATAATGAGGTACTCTGCTTGATGTAGAGAGGGAGTCTGTCCCATAGATGGGGGAGTCTGTGGAACACAAATCTATCCCACCAACAAGTCCTATTGATATCACGGACCAGGTTTCAGTCGCGCATACAGGAATCCCAAACTATGCCTTCCATAAGCCTTCTAACTTTGTCCAACCAGGAAATATCCAGTTCCACATATGTACCAATTTAATGAACAATCCCTCATAAAAAACATCTAATAGTTCAAATTGCAACTGCTGAATCAGAAATATGCATGACCAGCTGACAAAATGCTTGTATTTAATGGGAAAATGCATCCGCCCCCCAGTCTTTTACCCATGAAAGCACCCCAATTACCTTAAAATCCTGAAATGATAATGGTAACATACCTATTCAGGCTGTTATGCACCAATGTGTTCTCCTGCCTGCCACCTGCCCAGATGAATACATAGCTAGCCACTTTGAACAGCTGACACTCCACCCAAGAGCAATGCCCCACATTAAAGCCCAGCATATCCCCCCAGCAGTTCGCTTAAACTCCTACCATAATTTATCCCCACCTGTACCTGAGCTTATTCCCAAAACACCAAGCCTGACATGCATACAGAAACTCCGAGCAGCCGTTCTTAACTGCAGCCACATCTGCACTGCTCCAATGGCAGCAACATCCACCATGACAACATACCTAGATTGTCACATCTGTTTCCCTTGGGCTTGCCTTCTTTCTTAACTGGAGTCACCTGGTTCCTCAGCCCCCCCTGACCTACTGGTAAGCAATTAAATTTTGAGAGACAAGCAAGTCCCTATATTGTGTATCATGTGGAAATGAGTGATTTTACTGTAATTTTATGTCCTGCCACCATGTTTCTCTGTCTGTTGGAATGCATTACTAATTAGCATTACCTGAAAGTGTACTGGCAATGAATTACTCTGCATTCTGTGAAATTAAGGTGGCAATAGACTGAATTTCATATTACTGAACAGGGTGACTTTCTTATTAATTATTACTGCTTGTTCCTTAACTAATTTATTTGATTAAGTACTTAGCTGAACTACTTAAATTGTGGTATTTACTTGTCTGTCTCTTATTTCCCTCTCTGTCTCTCTGTCTCTCTGTCTCTCTGTCTCTCTGTCTCTCTGTCTCTCTCTTGCTCTGTCTCTCTCTGTCTCGCTGTCTCTCTGTCTCTCTGTCTCTGTCTCTCTCTCTGTCTCTCTGTCTCTCTGTCTCTGTCTCTCTCTCTCTCTCTCTCTCTCTCTCTGTCTCTCTCTCTCTCTCTCTCTCTCTCTCTCTCCTTAAACACATTCAAAGCTACAACAACAACAAAACCCTGGAAGCAACTGCCTGCATACAAGAACATGGAGAGGGGAACCCCATACAAACCAGTAAAAGCCACTGTAAGTTCTACTTTTTATCAGCAGACTGTGAGCAGTGTAGGTCTATAATAATCTTCTCTCTGTGATACTCCTACTGATTCTTTGCTGTGCACTACCAGAGCCCCCCCTTTTTCCTCCCATTTACTGTACAAATATATACATTTTTCGAAAGCTTTGCATTTATTTTATATTCATATTTTATTTATCTTGTATATCACATTTATTTTATATTCTTATATTTTATTCTCCTATTTATTGTAACAAATATATACAGTCTCCCAAAGCTTTACATTTATTTTATATTCTGCTTCCCTGATGCTCTACTAAATTTGCTTTTGAATTCACACAGATAAACAGACACCTTTAGGTACTGACCTGTGCTAGCTGGTTGAATCTTTTTCTCTTCTCACAGCTTTTTCCAAGTCCTGGTCCATAGCCTCCCCCCCTTTTCTTGTTCTCCTAACATAATTCTAGTGTAAGTTTCCTAGCCATGTCAAACCTGTTTTCTCACAAGTTTCTTCAAGCCCTGGCTCTCAGCCCCCCCCCCCCACCTTCTCTCGGTCTCCTAACATAATATTGTAAGCTTCCAGCCCTGTAAATCCTGTCTATTCCCTCCCTCTTCCTCTTGAGAGTTTACTTATTCCTCCCCTGAGCTGCAGTGCCATTTGTAAGTACTAAAAACCCCTGCCTGACTACATTCTGTTTCTGTCTGTCCTACGGGCATCCCTCAGTAGTGTGCACTTACTGCATGTCCCTTTCTAAAACCCCTGATATAACTACGTTATTTTCCTACTTCTCAGTGAACTGCATCTCCCCATTGGTGCATAAATAACAAAAACAAACAGAAAGGTAACATTCAAACCAAAATGACAGGTTACCCTATTTCTGTAGTTGCTAACCTTCTCAGTGATTGTTTTATGTTTGGCAACTACTGCTCCTCCCACTACATCCAAAGCCACAACCTCTCCTCTTTCAACCTCTAACTTTCTCTGAATGCTTAAAGCATACTGACTGGTCCCCTCTAAAAACCCTTCCTCTAGACGATGCTGTTTCCTACTTTAACCACTCATTCCTAACCCTTCTCAATCAGCAAGCCCCTCCTTGAACCAAACACATCAAAACCAATCCCTGCCCATGGTTATCAAAAGATACTAAACTATCCTTGCACCAAAGGGACAAAAAAATGGAAACAATATCAAAAACATAAAAACCCTAACACCCTTCTAGAGTATACGCAACTATGAAACTCCACAAAAAAAATAAATAAATAAATAATAATTAAAGACCGCAAAATCCACTACTACAAACTCCAGTCCTTGCACTCAACAAATCCCAAACAATTCTGGGACTCCATCTCATCCATGCTGCATCCTGGCAACAAAGAAAACCCCTGTCCAGACCCCAACCTCTCCAAACTTGAAAGAGCCAGCCAGGTCAACTCATTCTTCATAGACTGCATAGCTAAACTACCAACCTCCTTCCCACCCCACTGCTCCACCACCACACCCTCCTGCCCCAACCACCACCCCAGTCATCAACCTTCCTCCACATCCTTCTGCCTCAAGCCCATCCCCACAAGCACTATAAAAAGACTTCTCCTCAAACTCAAACCCTGTCGCAATGCACCCATCAAACTTCCATCCACCTTTCTCAAACAATCTGCAGACAGCATTGCCTAGCCCATCTCTATCCTTATAAATAGATCTATACAAGAATCATATGTCCCTTCTATCTGGCACCATACTTACATCATCCCCCTCCACAAAGGTGGAAAAAATACTGATACCACCAATTTAACGCCTATTGCCATCCTTTCCCCTCTTTCTAAAATACTAGAGAAAACAATACAAGCACAACTCATGGCACACCTAACACTAAACAATCTCCTCTCCCCTAACCAACATGGCTTCTGCCCTGGCCACAGCACCATGACTGCCCTTCTTTCCTTTCTTGAAACCATAAACCTCGAACGCGACTCAGGCAAGTTCATATCCACAATATTCCTAGATCTGTCAAAGGCCTTTGGCACCATCTCACACACCCTACTTATATCCCAACTCTCCACCTTACACCTCTCTCCCACCACCATCGTCTGGTTTTCCAGCTACTTGTCCAACTGCCAACAAGCTGTCCAATGGAAAACTTCAACCTCCCCCTTCCTTCTCACACCCACAGGTGTCCCACAAGGTTCTGTTCTTGGCCCTCTTCTCTTCAACCTATTCATTACCAACTTTCATCAATCCATCCCAGACTCATCTATCATCCAATATGCAGATGACTCAACAATCATCTGCTCAGCCTTGTCCCCCTCCGAGCTCCTATCAAAAACCCAACTAGCCTTCTCCAAAACAGAAACCTAGATGCAGTCTAACCATCTGGCAATAAATGCAAATAAAACCAAACTAATGTTTTTTTTCTCCTACCAAAAACTCCATTGACAAATCCACATTCACCATACAGAGCCAAAATAACACCCTCCTTGAAATTGTTCCCAGCACCAAGCTTCTTGGCATCATTATTGATGAAGAACTAAAATTTGACACCCACATCCACAATCAAGAAAATCCACCAAAGGTTAGGTCTTTTCTACAGGCACAACCACTTCCTAAGCCCCTCTACCTGTCAAACTCTTGCATGCACCTTCCTACTCCCTCCCTTATGTATGTTGCCTCTCTTTTCACCAGTCTCCATCTTGGCCTTCAGTCCAAACTTGAATCCTGCTACCAGAATATCTTCAAATATCACTGCCACTCTCTCCTCACCCTCAACTGGCTTGAACTACCCAACTACCTCAGTTACCTACAACTCACCATTGCCCACAAGCTCATCTTTAAACCTGCCAACTGCCCAGCTCTCGCTATGTCCTTAAAACCTTACATTCCCAACCTCTTACTCAGATCCAAAAAACAAAATCTCCTTCAGGTCCACAAACCTGCATGACCTGCTGGCCATCTACTGCTATCCCACTCCTTAGCTAAACAGTGGAACTCTCTTCCCACACACCTATGCAACCTACCTAACCATACAAATTTCAAATCTCAGCTACTCTCTCATCTTTCTTCCAAATGGGAATGCCCTTGCCATGCTTCAACTTAATCTCCCCCCCATTCCACCTTGCACTGACTCATCCAACTATCTCTACTATTACTTCCTCGCACCCAAAACAATCCCTCCCCTACTAAAAATAATTTTCTCTAATATCTATTGTACTATACTCTCCAATCTCAAATATACTATTACCCTCTCCATGCATAACATTTTCCTAACCTACTAATGGCTAGTAGCTATATATTTTAAAATGTTAAACCTACAATTGAGTTTATAGCAAAAATATTCACTTTATGTAAATGTTGAAATTTCTGTATCAAATTATGTCTTTTCATTTTTGTAACATTGTGACAAGCCAATTGCAAATATCATGGAGCCTAATGTAAATGTTTAATTAGCTATATGAACTATGGGGTCTACTACTAATGCCCGACACGACGATTCCCCGACAGAAAACTCACCGACGCCAGATGACCGACAACACACAAACCCGACACAAACCCGACAACGCAAAACACCGAACATCATTACACCGACACATGGAACGTAAACAACACGCGACACTACATAGCATACACACTAGCCCTGACCCAAACCCTAACCCTAAGGTCCGACACTATCGCACACTTCACCTACCTGCACCCTAACCCTAACTCACTTAACCCACCCCTAGCCCAAGCTCCGACACTAACGCACATCACCTACCTGCACCCTAACCCTAACTCACTTAACCCACCCCTAGCCCAAGCTCCGACACTAACGCACACATCACCTACCTGCACCCTAACCCTAACTCACTTAACCCACCCCTAGCCCAAGCCCGACACTAACGCACACATCACCTACCTGCACCCTAACCCTAACTCACTTAACCCACCCCTAGCCCAAGCCCGACACTAACGCACACATCACCTACCTGCACCCTAACCCTAACTCACTTAACCCGTCCCTAAACTACAGTCCCTCACTAGCACACACTTACCTTACCCGAACCATACCTCCGACACGAACACACACTCACCTTTCCCACAGCCTAACCCGACATCCCACAATCTCGATCACTTACCTGACCGCTCCTAACTCCGTCCATCGCACACTTACGCGATCGCACATTCCCTTGTCGGTCTTTCCGCTGTCGGCAAATCATCCTGTCGGTACACTTACCTGTCGGTCATCTGGCGTCGGTGAGTTTTCTGTCGGGGAATCGTCGTGTCGGGCATTAGTAGTAGACCCGAACTATGTCCTTTTGTAACATGTGAAATGTAACTTGTAATTATTGTGGAGCTTTTCTCCCCAAGCCTCCACTGAAAACAGGCTTTTCTTGGCCCAGTGGACTTCCCCGGTCATCAGACTTAAATGAATAAATAAATAAGTATAAGTCAACAGCAGCACCTTACCTGAAGTTTATATATATATATATATATATATATATATATATATATATATATATATATATATATATTCACACACACAAGTACAATACTTATTCCAGTACAAATATCAAATATTAAGAAACTAGCATCTAATGATGTTTAATTAACAGAACTTTGTTTGAGCATTGACAATACATAATCGCTGTGTAACATCACATAAATCCAGCATGGTTATAAAACATTACTAATAATTACTTATTCTAGAAGTAAACAAAGGGTTAGTTGTGCTCTGACATTCTGGATAATTCAGGACTTTTCTTCTTCTTGATGAAAGTTCCTTTAACTCTGTATCACTGTACATTCCTTTGCACTTATCCATTTCAGTGCCATAACTTTTGACTGCTCACCCAGTAACCATACAGCTTGATTGGTATGAAAGCATGACAACCCTGGGACTGCAAAATAAAAGATCAGATATCAGCAACCCATCAAAAAAGTAAAGCAAAACTTTTTATTCTATCAACCTTCCCCATTTGGACGACAGGCTAAAATAATGTAAATTAATATACAGTGTGAGTAAACAATTTCATGCAAACGGATCAAAATGAGACAACCTGGACTTTCTGCGCCTACACCACATCCAGTGATGCAACTGACATGCAGCAAATGGCCGACTTCAAAGGGAAGTGACATGACATGGATGGCCATCCATTCCCCTAACCCAGTTGACCAACCTATCCAACTTCTAATCTGGACATACTCTGTACATAGATATGGCACAAACATGAACAACCCCCCCACCACTGTCAGGGCAAGCCTGCCTCCAGCCATCCTGAAGGGAATAAAGAGTAAATCAACCACCCATCCTTATCTCTTTAACTGCAAAAACCCACAAATGGCAAAACAGAAGAGAGACTTGTACTCTGCAGGAGTAATCTTTAATACTTCTGACACTGTATTTGCCCCACCACAAATCCTAGTATGCAAACTGAGTCATGTATATTGTGACCTGGAAACACCTATGAAAGGCACCGAGGACTACTGCCCATGCCACTGAATACCCCCAATTACAAGTATGACTGTCCATTTTAAATCATCACTAGCTAATGACAATGGAGATTAGGTTAACATGCCTTTCTTCCTGCTAAGTTTACAATGTACAATTTCAGCCATAAATGCATCTATTAAATTGCGATGCATAGCTCTCAAGCCATCAAGGATGAATGGTAATAGAATCAGGGACAAATCTAGACCACAGGGACTCCATTAAAATATTAGTTCTATTAACTTGAGACGTAGACAGAATCAGAACATACATTTTTTTTTTATTAAAACTCATATGAGCCTCAGTCCCTCCACACCAGTTACAGAGCCGATGTTTCATTGGAAAGGTGACTGCACCAGCCAAGAGTCTCCCTGTAAGGTTCCCAACATGTTAGTAAATAATACCATTCAGTTATTACAAGAAAGTTTTTTTTGTATATCTATATGTGCAGAGGTTGATATGGTACCCTTGCCCAGTACCAAATTATTCTAAAACTTTGTAACCAGTAAGCAAACAGTTAATTACTTTAGTTTCAAAAGCTGCTGACCTACGAGCTCTCAAACATTCCCCTCCCCCATCATGGCCATTAATACTTAACAGCAAGGTGAAGCCATCACTATTCCACCCATGGTTACCTTGCAACATGCCCCTTGCACTCAAATTTAACTTCATTACAAAAGTTTAAAGGGAGTTCCTTAAAATTCAGTAGTTTAATACACCCATTACCTTAAAGTTGCTAGGACATCAGGACCAGAGTTTGCATTTATTTTACCCTTGAATATGAAGCCCGACCTGCAACTGCTATCATGTTACGATTCCAATCCCCAGAAAAACCTGAATGATGTAAAGGACATTCTCCGAGTTGCTTCACCATGCCCAGTAATGACTCCAACACATTAGGGTCAAATACAGTAATCTTCACAGCTCTCTCCAGCCCCAAACCACCAGTGAAAGAAAATAAAACAGGCATTTTATATGGCAAGACCACCACTGAAAGAAGCAGAACTAGCACCAAGCACTTCACATTTACGTTTTATATGTGTTATTGACTGAAATACTGACCCCTTGACTGCCAGAGTTGAGATGCACTTATCACCCATGCACCTCACCCCTCACACACACCTCCCACACTGCACTCGGCTCAAGAGAGATGCTCAGTCAGTCAACCCTTTAACATCTGCATACTGAAGCGGAGCGAACATACCTCTAAAAGCATACCCTTTAATATACACAGGACCATCGCAGCCAAGAAGGAAGGAGAAAATGAACTTGCGCGTCCAAATGATATTTCACCTAGAGGTATGTAGATTTGTATGCTAATAGCTGTTTTTCAGTGGAGGCCTGGGGAGAAAAGCTCCACATACATTATAACCTAAAGATGGTATAGTAAGGTAGAATCCAATCTCAGGATGACAAAAGAACATAAAAGAACATAATAAAGCAAACAATACAGCAGAATCCCTGCACTCTGCTGTAACTACCCACAATTGCATCAAATCCACTGGAAACTTCTCTGCTTCCTAAACCCTACCCTCAACCCCAAAAAGGGGAGCTAAAGGCACCCATAAAGAATCCTCCTCACAACCAAAACATAATGGAATTCCAACTCACAGCAGCCTAATAAAACTATAATCCTTAAGCAAAATGGGTGATAAAGATAGACTGTAGAACAACTCCCAACCACCATGTATCACTGGAAGAGGCTGAATCAAAGATAACAACTATCAGTATATCCAGAAGCTCCATGAAAACCCTCTGCCTCCTGAAACCCCAATAAAAAACTAAATGTTTGCAACTCAAAAAAAAAAAAAAAAAAAAAAAAAAGAAAGCAACCATACCCAGAGCAATGAAAATTTTATTAATAAATACATACATATATATATATATATATATATATATATATATATTTATACACATATATACGTAGATAGCTATAACCACCTCCCAAGACAGAGAGGAAAAAAAATTAACCCACTTTCACCCTCATAACAAAATAAGCCAAGGGCTACCTGTTCCCAACTACTTACAGGTCGTCACAGACATGATTCCTGCAGTAGCAAGTTCACGCCAAAATGTGACTCCTACCCCAGTTACCCTTGCCTAAAACCCTTTAAGCCCCTTCCCACCCTTACCTCACTTCCTTCCAAACATCCCTCAATCCCATTTAACCCTCTCCTACCCCTATCCTCTTAATTCCTGCTACTCTATTTATCTTGCCCCACTTGAAGATTTCCCAGGACAAATTGGTCTGTTCCAAACTTCATTTCTCTAAAAAAGAGAGGGAGCAAACTTTCTCTTTTGATATGAACTGATAACTAAATGATGACAGTAAGCAGCCTGCCTGCAAAATGGTATAACATAATTCTGCAAAAGGGAAGACTGAAAAATGTGTTCCTCATTAGGCATAAGAATAAGAAAATATCAATGTCATTTTAGCTTATTTGGAAACATACAGAGTGCACAATTTTAAAATGTTTCAGGTGAGATCAAATATTATATGCAATATTTATTTATTTTATTTATTTATTTTACATTTGTTTACTGGGAAAGTCCGACTGGACAAAGGTCCTTTTTCAGTGGAGGCCCAGGGAGAAAAGCTCCAGTAATAAATGATACAAACATTGTAGAACTTAACAAAACATGCAAGAACATTACATGAGCATTGAAATAACATTTACACATAAAGAGGAAATACAGCTCTCTAGAGGTAACATCAACATAATATGTGGTACATAAGTATATACAGTTTAAGTTAGTTTAAATTTAAATGAGTTCAGGGAGTAGTGTAAGACAGCACCCAATATGGTTACATGTACAGAAGTTAGCTTTAACCAGGAGAGTTGCAATAGAAAAGCCAAGTGTCAGCCAATTGTGTAGTGAGTAGCTTTTTAAATTCTACTGTGGAAGAGATGGAGGTAATGGGGGTTGGCAGTTTGTTCCAAATTTTAGGGATGAGGTTTAGAAGAGTGATTCTCAAGCTGAGTTGTTAGCTTTAGTGATATCCAGAAGGAGCTTGTTAGTGGAACGGAGTACTCTAGATGTAGAATATGGTTGTATAAGTTTTTGGAGAGCAGGGACTTTATCAAGTTGATACAGGATTTTGTGGGCAAAGGTTAATTGTTTATAGTGTAGGACTTGAGGATGTTCTAACCAATTTAGTTGTTTAAGAGCTGTACAGTGGTGGGACCTATATGTGCCATTAGTGGCAAATTTGGCAATTTTATTGTAGCAAGATTCCAGCTTGGTTAGATCAGTTTTACGGAGTTTGGAAATCATTGGAGACACTTTTAGGAGAGTTGACAGGAGGTGTGTGCAGGTGATGGTAGCTTTTGTGGTTCTAGTTTGAAAATGTTTGTTTCTGTAGAGCTGACCTAGTTTCTTATGAGCCTTCTTAATGGTTTGAGCAATGTGAATATTGAATTTCAAGTTGTTGTCAATTTTGGTGCCTAGCAGTTTTGTATGAGCTATTGGGGTGATAACAGTCATGTTTGTGGATTCTATATTAAAAGTGACAATGAGTTTTGTTTTGTTGGGGTTCAAGATACGTTGGGAATTGGTGAGCCATGTTTCTACAGATAGAAATGACTCCTGGGTTATGATGTTGAGATGTTGTAGGGAGGGGGCTGCCCATATTAGCTTAGACTCATCTGCATATTGTATAACAGATGCATGAAGAGTGGAGGTGTGGAGATGATTAGTGAATAGAGAGAAACATAGAGGGCCAAGGATGGAGCCTTGTGGGACCCTATGGTCACTGGGAGAACAGGTGAAAGGTGGTGTTGCCACTGTACGGTCTGCTGACATCCTGACAGGTAGCTTTGGAAGCAGGTGATAGAGGAGCTGCTAAGGTTAAAGGAGGAGAGTACGTTTATGAGTTTATTGTGATTTACCATATCAAACGCTTTAGACAAGTCCAGAAATATCAAACAAAAATTGCAGAAAATTGGAAACAAATGAAAAAAATATACTAAAAACAAAAACAAACGTTGACCAAGTCAAAGTCGCACTCCCAGTCACTTTATTAATTTCAGCACAAAATAAACTATTGGTTAAGTGCTTTCATCACAAAGTGACATCATCAGAACCAAGAACAGCATTACAGCCATCCATTTATATTTAAAATAGGTTGCCATTTGTATGAAACCCCTCCACAATTTAAAGTGAACAGCATCCTTAAATAAAAAAAGTAAAAAAATAAATAGCAAAAAAACTGCGCAACAAAAAAAATGTAAAGTAATATGTTAAAAATGATAAGCCACCATAAAACAACAGGTCCTTTAAACATTTAACACATATTGGCTCTTCTTTTGAGTTCACTAAAAATATAAATAGTATTATTCAGACCCAGGAAACTAGTTGCATCAAAGTCTAGTTGCCAAAACATTTCCCTCTGCAGTAAATAAATCTGCCAGTCACCAGGAAATGCCTCAACTTTAATCTGTTCTAATACCACAAATTTAAAGTGCTTAAATCCAGCACAGACACCAGCATGTCTTGCCAAGGCACTTTTATTATCTTTCTTTCTAATATTGTAGTCATGTTGGTATATCCTTTTATTTAGGCAATTAGCAGTCTTGCCAATATAAAACACCATGTAGGTGTCACACATAGCGAGGTAAACAACCCTTTCAGAATCACAGTTGCATTTACCCCATGTGGCCAATACTAGTTAACCTAGGCCGCCACACATCCCCAGGTGATGCATATAGAAAAGAGCATTGACTACAGGGCCCACATTTCCTGGTGACAGATGGTCCTTCCCTCTCAACCACATGTATTTCCAGTAAAGAGTTGATAAGTTGATATTCCTTTTGTTCTTAAAAGTAAATGCCGGGGCAGCCAAAAAATGCCTATTGATGTCCACATTACTCGAAAGCAAGTGCCAATTCCTACATATAATTTTCTGGATGTCACTAGCATCCAAAGAGTAGTGGTAGTGTAAAATCATGTTATGCTTGTTCTTGGTTGTGCTCGTATTTTCCTCAAATTGCACAAGGCCAGAATGGATAATCGGGAAATAACGGTCCTTCCTATGTGCCCAGGTCTCATCCTGTAATTGGTTCAATAAGCCCTGAGGATACCCTCTGTTGAGGAATATGCCCTTGAGGACATCAAATTGCTTCAAGCAAACACTGTCATCAGATGTAAGCCTTGAGATTCTAGCGAACTAGCTCTTGACCACCCCTTTCTTTTGATGAAAGGACTGGCAACTGTCAAAAGAAAGGAAGGCATTACAAAAAGTAGGTTTCATATAGATTTGTGTCCCAAAACCACTATTGGACAATTTTGTAATTTCTATGTCCAAACAGTGAATTCTGTCAAACCTGATAGTGTGTGTAAACTTGAGAAATGAGGTACTTGCTGCCAAAACTTCAATAAAATGGATGAAGTCATTTCGAGAGCCATCCCAAATGAATAAAAAGTCATCAAGGTATCTAAAATAACCCCTGCATTTCTTGTACTCAGGGCATTTGAAAACAAAGTCCAGCTCCCAAAACAGCAGGACAATATTGGCAAACAAGGGGGCGCAAGCTGCAACCATGGCGATGCCAAACCAGTCCAAGCCCACATTCTGTGGGATAACAGTGAGCAAACTTTTGATGTCACATGTTGCAAACAAACAAGAACCATTAGGATCCACACCTCTTACCTTGTCAACAAGATCCCATGAGTCCTTAACAATGTGAAAAAAGGAGACAGTAACTTTTTACATTTGTAATCAATGAATTTAGCAAGAGGTTCTGTAATCAAACCTTGAGCATCATAAATTTTAAAAGGGTTCAACTTTATACCAGCTTGTAAAGCTTCCACGGAAGATACTCTATTAGATTTAAACATCTTCACAAGGAAACTTAATCTTGGTTTAATTATGGATGATTGTACATCATATTGTAAAGGTGCGATTGGTCCCAGGAGAAAAAGTTTGGAAATCCCCCCTTCATTCTACCCTGAGTGTCCTTGAAAAGATGTGTGAGAGAGATATCGGTGAGGCTTTGTCTTGTGATCAAAGGAAGAGGAAATTTTTTTTCAACATGACACACAATAAAAGGGTGCTTTTAAATGAATTCATTAAGGACAGTAGCATCAGGTGCCTGAAAACCTGACAAAAGGGGAGGACTAGTCATAATGGATACACATGATTATTCTGTGAGATTGTACAAACTACTGAATGATTCTAATTTGTACATGGTGGTTTGAGTCAACAAAATCAACATTGCCCACCGAGTTATAAGGATAGCCTTGGACGAATTGTTGTTATATGAATGCATCACTCAGAGTGTGTACAACTCTTTGATGGTCGAGCATCCCGTTATTCCCAAGATTTTTGGAATTCCGAAGGTTCACTCCTCTATGGTTGATCCACCCTTACATCCAATTGTGTCGGCCTGGGGTTCGATTACAGAAACTCTTGCTAAATTAATTGATTACAAACTTAAAAAAATATTGTCTTCTTTTTTTCACATCATTAAGGACTCTTGGGATCTCACTGACAAGTTAAGAGGTGTGGATCCTAATGGTTCTTTTTTGTTTGCAAGATGTGACATCAAATGTTTGTTCACTGTTATCCCACAGGATGTGGGCTTGGACTGGTTTGGCCAAGTAGTGTCTAGATTTAGTGGACTGGACTCTGAGAGGGTACATTTGGTTACTGAACTGCTAGAAATAGTTCTTTGTAACAATTTTTTAACCTTTGGCGGTGAGTTTTACAAACAAATATCAAGCGTGTCCATGGGTGCAGCTTGCTCCTCCTTGTTTGCCAAAATCATCCTGCTATGTTGGGAGTTGGACTTGTTTTCAAATGCCCCAAGTACAAGAAATGCAGGGGTTATTTTAGATACCTTGAAGACTTGTTGATCATTTAGGATGGCTCTTGGGATGACTTCATCCATTTTGTTGATGTTTTGGCAGCAAGTACCTCATTTCTCAAGTTTACACACACTATCAGGAATGACAGAATCCACTATTTGGACATAGAAATTACAAAATTGTCCAATGGTGGTTTTGGGACACAACTCTTTTGAAAACCTCCCAGTTGCAATAATGCTTGAATAATCCACTCTTTATAAGAAACGCCAAGTCGCTATTCAGCTCATCCAAACTTATTCTTTATTTCATAAAATAACACCAGACAGTAAGCGCTTTCACCTTTCGGCTTCCTCAGACTATACAAGAACCACATTTCAATTCCATTTTAAATATTCCTCCAAAGACTACAATTGGTAGAAGGCTTAATTGGTTTTTAAAGTGCTCACTTCAAAATATTTCATTGCATGCATATAACTTCAATTATCTATACACAATTCATCTAAAATCTGCATGCATTATAGTTAATACAGTGAAATACATTCACTAACATTTCTAAAACTTATATAAAACATGGAAATAGTGAGAAATCTAAAAACATGTGAAACATATAGATGTTTAAACTAAAAATCTATAAAACATTGCAATACATTCACCTATCGGAACCTACATGGGATATATAACTAAACTAAATGTGCCTCCTAAAAATAATTTATCAGGGTCTATATATTCTCCTACCTCTTAGGAAGGGTTTAATTTGAACCTTATCGTTCAACCCTGGTGGTTCATCTGCCCTGCACCTCACTATCCATCTACTCTCACATTCCAGGGTCCTGTTTATTATATCTCCTCCTCTGCATCCCTCCTGTAACTGCTGTATGATGCAGAAATTAAAAACATGACCAGTACCTTCTGCTTTATAATGCTTTGCTAGGGCATTGAACTCAGACCCTATTCTAATGTGGTAATTATGCTCCCTTATTCGATCTTTAAGGGCTCTATTCGTCTTCCCTATGTAAAATGCTTGGCAGGCCAAACATTTTGCTAGGTATACCACATTCTTACTACCACAATCCGTGTCTGTATGGAAATAAAATTTATAATTAGTGATGGGATGTACAAACACTAAATCTTCATTAATATGCATACAGTGGTTACATTTACCACAGGGAACTGTATTCTTATCTATGTCATGTGATTTCCTCAAATACCTAGGCCTACACAATAGCCTTTTGAGATTAGGTTTATTTTTAAAAATTATTTTAGGTTCAGGCCCTACTATGTTGGATATTTCACTATCGGACCGTAAAATGTCCCAATGTTTATTCATCATATCCATTACTTCACCTGTATCCTTGGTAAAAAACAGACAAGGTCTGATTTCCATTTGTTCAACCATTTTGTGGTCTGTAATATTATGGGTTTGTTCAGAGAAGTATGGCTTTGCCTTAGTGGCTCTTAAATCATGTACCTCCACTATAACTTTCTCTATTGTCATGTACCTCCACTATAACTTTCTCTATTGTTTTGGAGTGAATTTCAAAAAGTTGGTGGAGGTATCCATGTAGGCCACGAAATTTTTGAGAGTATCTATGTCCCCTAGCCAAACAAAAAAGAGGTCATCAACAAACCTCCGGTACAAGCCCACATACTTCCTAAATAAGTCAGAGGTATACAAGAATCTATCTTCCCATGCTGCCATTACTAGGTTGGCGTAGCTATTGGCACAATTATTCGGAGAATAGAATCTCATATTTGGATGTTGAAGTGACTAGGCTGAGTAGTGGACTGTTGAATACTTCTGTTCATAGAAAGCTATGTTATAGGAACACATTACTCCATAGGAATAGTATGCATCCCAGGCATATATTCCATAATATACTGAAAGGACAGTTCATGAGAGCGTCTAGGCTCAACCCAATAGAAGATTGTTATAAGAAAGAGGTGGAAGAATTGAAAAGTAGGTTTATTTCAAGAGGCTATGATGTCGAAACAATAGAGAAAGTTATAGTGGAGGTACATGATTTAAGAGCCACTAAGGCAAAGCCATACTTCTCTGAACAAACCCATAATATTACAGACCACAAAATGGTTGAACAAATGGAAATCAGACCTTGTCTGTTTTTTACCAAGGATACAGGTGAAGTAATGGATATGATGAATAAACATTGGGACATTTTACGGTCCGATAGTGAAATATCCAACATAGTAGGGCCTGAACCTAAAATAATTTTTAAAAATAAACCTAATCTCAAAAGGCTATTGTGTAGGCCTAGGTATTTGAGGAAATCACATGACATAGATAAGAATACAGTTCCCTGTGGTAAATGTAACCACTGTATGCATATTAATGAAGATTTAGTGTTTGTACATCCCATCACTAATTATAAATTTTATTTCCATACAGACACGGATTGTGGTAGTAAGAATGTGGTATACCTAGCAAAATGTTTGGCCTGCCAAGCATTTTACATAGGGAAGACGAATAGAGCCCTTAAAGATCGAATAAGGGAGCATAATTACCACATTAGAATAGGGTCTGAGTTCAATGCCCTAGCAAAGCATTATAAAGCAGAAGGTACTGGTCATGTTTTTAATTTCTGCATCATACAGCAGTTACAGGAGGGATGCAGAGGAGGAGATATAATAAACAGGACCCTGGAATGTGAGAGTAGATGGATAGTGAGGTGCAGGGCAGATGAACCACCAGGGTTGAACGATAAGGTTCAAATTAAACCCTTCCTAAGAGGTAGGAGAATATATAGACCCTGATAAATTATTTTTAGGAGGCACATTTAGTTTAGTTATATATCCCATGTAGGTTCCGATAGGTGAATGTATTGCAATGTTTTATAGATTTTTAGTTTAAACATCTATATGTTTCACATGTTTTTAGATTTCTCACTATTTCCATGTTTTATATAAGTTTTAGAAATGTTAGTGAATGTATTTCACTGTATTAACTATAATGCATGCAGATTTTAGATGAATTGTGTATAGAGAATTGAAGTTATATGCATGCAATGAAATATTTTGAAGTGAGCACTTTAAAAACCAATTAAGCCTTCTACCAATTGTAGTCTTTGGAGGAATATTTAAAATGGAATTGAAATGTGGTTCTTGTATAGTCTGAGGAAGCCGAAAGGTGAAAGCGCTTACTGTCTGGTGTTATTTTATGAAATAAAGAATAAGTTTGGATGAGCTGAATAGCGACTTGGCGTTTCTTATAAAGAGTGGATTATTCAAGCATTATTGCAACTGGGAGGTCTTGCCTTTAACAAACAGCGTTTTGTGGTGAATGACTTTTACAGATAACTTTTTTTTTTTTTTTTTTTCACGCTGTTTGTAAACTCCGTTTTCGTGCTGTGCTGTGTTGTGCTGCTTTATTTCTTTTGAAAACCTACTTTTTGTAATGCCTTCCTTTCTTTTGACAGTTGCTAGTCCTTTCATCAAAAGAAAGGGGTGGTCAAGAGCTAGTTCATTAGAATCTCAAAACTTACATCTGATGACAGTGTTTGCTTGAAGCAATTTGATGTCCTCAAGGGCATATTCCTCAACAGAGGGTATTCTCAGGGCTTATTGAACCAATTACAGGATGAGACCTGGGCACATAGGAAGGACCATTGTTTCCTGATTATCCATTCTGGCCTTGTGCAATTTGAGGAAAATATGAGCACAACCAAGAACAAGCATAACATGATTTTGCACTACTCTTTGGATGCTGGTGACATCCAGAAAATTATACATAAAAACTGGTACTTGCTTTCGAGTAATGTGGACATCAATAGGCACTTTGCGGCTGCCCCAACATTTACTTTTAAGAACAAAAGGAATATCAAATCCTTACTGGAAATACATGTGGTAGAGAGGGAGAGACCACAGATATACCAACATGACTACAGTATTAGAAAGAAAGATAACAAAATTGCCTTGGCAAGACATGCTGGTATCTGTGCTGGATTTAAGCACTTTAAATTTTTGGTATCAGAACAGATTAACATTGGGGCATTTCCTGGTGACTGGCACAATTATTTACTGCAGAGGGAAATGTTTTTGTAACTACACTTTGATACCACTAGTTTCCTGGGTCTGAGTGATACTATTTCTAATTTTAGTGAATTCCAAAGAAGAGCCAATATGTGTTAAATGTTTAAAGGACCTGTTATTGATGGTGGCTTATCATTTTTGAACATATTACTTTACATATTTTATTGCGCAGTTTCTTTGCTATTTACTTTTTTTACTTTTTTATTTAAGGATGGTGTTCAGTTCACTTTAAATTGTGGAGGGGTTTGGTACAAATGGCACCTATTTTAAATATAAATGGATGGCTGTAACACTGTTCTTGGTTCTCATAATGTCACTTTGTGATGAAAGCGCTTAACCAACAGTTTGTTTTGTGCTGAAATTAATAAAGTGATTGGGAGTGCTACTTTGACTTGGTCAATGTTTGTTTTTTATTTGTAAGTCCAGAAATATGGTGGATACATATTTTCCATGGTTTCTAAAATGGTTAACTGTATTTGTAAAGGCCATTAGGGCTGTTGTGGTGCTGTGATAGGGCCGAAAACCATGTTGTGTGTTTGATAGTAGCTTACGTGTATGCCGGTAGTCCATGAGTTGAGTATGGATGACTCTCTCTAGGATTTTAAATGAGGACGGCAGGATGGCAACTGTATAATAATTAGCAAATTCAGTGGAATTGCCTCCTTTGTGTAAAGGAATAATATGGGAAATCTTCCAAATAGTAGGTACTAAGCCCTCAGATATTGATCTATTTTGTAGGATGACATTGCTGATCAAGAAGAGGAGGATGAGTGTGAGGGCAGCACCAAGGATCAAATGGTGGAAATTGAAAAGGGGTAATTGTGAGGTGATGTTCAGGGAAGAGTTAAGACAGGCACTGGGTGGTAGGGAAGAGTTACCGAATAGCTGGGTAACTACAGCAGAGCTAGTAAGAGAGATGGCTAGAAGGGTGCTTGGTGTGACATCTGGAAAGAGGAAGGAGGACAAGGAGACCTGGTGGTGGAATGAAGAAGTACAGGAGATTATACAGAGAAAGAGGTTGGCGAAGAAGAAGTGGGATTGTCAAAGAGATGAAGAAAGTGGACAAGAGTATAAGGAGATGAGGTGCATGGCAAAGAGAGAGGTGGTGAAGTCTAAGGATAAGGCGTATGAAGAGTTGTATAAAAGGTTGGACACTAAGGAAGGAGAAAAGGACCTGTACCGATTGGCTAGACAGAGGGACTGAGCTAGTAAAGATGTGCAGCAGGTAAGGGTGATAAAGGATAATGAGGGAAACATACTCACAAATGAGGAGAGTGTGTTGAGCAGATGGAAAGAGTACTTTGAGGGGTTGATGAATAAAGAGAATGAGAGGGAGAGAAGGTTGGATGATGTGCGGCTAGTGAATCATGAAGTGCAGTGGATTAGCAAGGAGGAAGTAAGGATAGCTATGAAAAGGATGAAGAACGGAAAGGCTGTTGGTCCAGATGACATACCTGTGGAAGCATGGAGGTATTTCGGTGAAATGGCAGTGGAGTTTTTAACTAGATTGTTTAATGAAATCTTGGAAAGTGAGAGGATGCCTGAGGAATGAAGAAAAAGTGTTTTGGTACCGATTTTTAAGAATAAGGGTGATGTGCAGAGCTGTAGTAACTACAGAGGGATTAAACTGATCAGTCACAGCATGAAGTTATGGGAAAGAGTAGTGGAAGCTAGGTTAAGAAGGGAGGTGATGATTAGTGATCAGCAGTATGGTTTCATGCCAGGAAAGAGCACTACAGATGCGATGTTTGCTCTGAGAGTGTTGATGGAGAAGTACAGAGTAGGTCAGAAGGAGTTGCATTGTGTCTTTGTGGGTTTAGAGAAAGCATATGGCAGGGTGCCTAGAGAGGAGTTGTGGTATTGTATGAGGAAGTCGTGAGTGTCAGAGAAGTATGTAAGAGTGATACAAGATATGTACGAGGGTAGTGTGACAGTGGTGAGATCTGCAATGGGAGTGACGGATGCGTTTAAGGTGAAGGTGGGATTACATCAAGGATCAGCTCTGAGCCCTTTCTTATTTGCAATGGTGATGGACAGGTTGACAGACGAGATCAGACAGGAGTCCCTGTGGACTATGATGTTTGTAGATGACATTGTGATCTGTAGTGAGAGTAGGGAACAGGTGGAGGAGACCCTGGAGAGGTGGAGATATGCTCTAGAGAGAAGAGGAATGAAGGTCAGCAGGACTAAGACAGAATATATGTGTGTGAATGAGAGGAAGGATAGAGGAATGGTGAGGATGCAGGGAGTAGAGGTGGCGAAGGTGAATGAGTTTAAGTACTTGGGATCAACAGTTCAGAGCAATGGTGAGTGTGGAAGAGAGGTGAAGAAAAGAGTACAGGCAGGATGGAGTTGGTGGAGAAGAGTGGCAGGAGTAATTTGTGAAAGACGAGTACCAGTAAGAGTGAAAGGGAAGGTCTACAAGAGGGTAGTGAGACCAGCTATGTTATATGGGTTGGAGTCAGTGGCATTGACAAAAAGGTAGGAGTCAGAGCTTGACGTGGCAGAGTTGAAGATGTTAAGATTTGCACTGGGTGTGACGAGGATGGACAGGATTAGGAATAAGTATATTAGAGGGTCAGCCCAGGTTGGAAGGTTTGGAGACAAAGCCAGAGAGGCAAAATTGCATTAGTATGGACATGTGCTGAGGAGGGATGCAGAGTATATTTGGAGAAAGATGCTAAGGATGAAGCTGCCAGGTAACAGGAAAAGAGGAAGGCCTAAGATAAGGTTTATGGATGTGGTGAGAGAGGACATGCAGGTGGTTGGTATGACACAGCAAGATGCAAAGGACAGGAAGAAATGGAAACAGATGATCCGCTGTGGCGACCCCTAATGGGAGCAGCTGAAAGAAGAAGAAGAAGAAGAAGAAGAATGAGTATGGATACTGGATATGCAATTGCATCTGCTGCAATTTTTAGAAAGTCAGCTGGGAGGTTGGCAGCAGCTAGGGTGGTTAGTTTAAGTTCTCAGAGTAGTATTTTTTATGGTATCTACAGACACTGGTTGTAGAGTAAATTGGTTTGGGCTATTTTGTAAGGTGTTGATGTGCTGGCATGAAAGAGGGACAGAATTGTTGGAGATGTTCTGAGCATTTGCAAGGGCTTGGATAGTATCTGTAAAGTATTTATTAAATTGGATTGCTATATTATCAGAGGGGTTAGTTGAGGTTGGAGTGGGGGTAGTTGATCTACCTGGTAGAAGTATATTATTAACTGCAGCCCATAATTTTGGGGGGATATTTTGGTGTTTCATTTGAATATTATGGTAGCAAGTGATTTTTATCCAATTTACAACCTTTTTTGCTGTGGTTTTGAGTTCTGAGAATATGAAACGAAAAGAATAATTAAATATCAATAATTAAATATCATCTAAAGCAGAAAACAGAATTAAAATATATTAACCAGGAGCCAGTTTTATTAAGAATGAAAACAAAATATGAGCAACTCATTGTTTTTTTTTTTTTTTTTTCAAATATATTTTTATTGAATTTTTCAAACTTTTCAAACATACAAAGGAAAAACTGTAACTCATTGCGGGAAGCAGTAAAGTATAGGTATATATGTAACAGTTAGTGCATATAGTTAGTATATATATATATATATATATATATATATATAAATATACTATGCATTTAGAACACAGCAGTTATCTTACAGGGAAGCTTACATCTTAGAGACCAATATAAGCAGTAAAGACCCCCAATAACCTATTACAGTCAAAGTCTAGGGATACAAATGGAAAGTGGCTTGGAAGGAAGAATATATGACTGTCTTCAGAAGAAAGAAAAGTGATAAGGAGGGTATAACCATAAAAAACAACTATTTACACCATGTACTTCTATTTATACCATATTTACAACATATTTACACCATTGATGCCAGAGGATAACAAAATGATATAACAAAATATTTTGTAAAATCAAAAGTTACCGTGTGATGGTAACAATGTCTAATGGTTATAGGGCCAGAAACTATACTGATGGAGGTTTTCCTGGAATGTAGTGTTAGAGACCCACATTTTGGAAGATTATTTAGTTTGGATTAGGTCAAAAAGTCTACACTAGTAATTCTGAAAATATTCTTTTTTCTTTTTGTTATTATTGCATAACTTATGTGCAGATATATATTTGATTGCCATTGATGTAAAGTTTTCCCAAGCTATTGTTGAGGGATTGATCCAGTTCTTGGCTATAAAATATTTGAGAAGGGCGCAGGCTGTAACACAGATGTGGCGATGGATACCCTTAAGAGATTTAGGAATAATATTTAAAATCATAGTTTGCCAAGAGAATGTGTTTTTTTCGTATCCCTTTTTTCCAACTGAGTTCTGAGAGAACACCAAAGTTTGTAAATATTCTTACAGCTCCAAAAGATGTGAAGTATATCTACTTGTGGGAGGCAACAGAACGGACAGGTTAGGTTTTTATTGTATCCGAATTTCAGTAAGACTGCTGGGGTATAGTAGGAATTGTTGTTTATCATAAGCTGAGTATAAATTAGGTTTTTGAAGGGGGTTAAATTCAGGGTATTATTGATTGCTTCGCACTTAGACTCCATAGAAATTTCTCCTTGTATACTGTCCCAATATTTGGAAACTAGAAGTGAATGATTATACTTAATGCTTGACACAAGTTTATAGGTATTCAAAATAATTTTGTTCCGTAGGGAAAGTGATTTAATGATAGATTGTGATACTATAATGTTTTGCTCCTTCACTCTATAGTTAGAGAATTTTTGTTTTATAAGTGAGCTAATTTGCCTTAAGATAGGATCATATTTGTTAGGAGCACCAAATAAAGCTTTGACCTCTGCAACATTTTAGAGTTATAGAAGTGCCCAACTATGGCTTTCTTAACAACAGGGAAGTTTGTTAGATCGATCATTTTATTATTGATTTTTAAGTTAGGGTTTAGGTGAATAGGTTGGAGAATGGGAATAGTATTGTGTAAATGTAAGGAGGTCATCAGAGTTTGAAAGATGCGAACTTTGTTCTTCAGTGTAGGCAAGATCTTGAACTTGTAGTCACCATCAGGTGCAAGAAAAGGGACAGCATATGGATTGAGTTTTAATGAATATATATAGTTGCACCAGATTTTGATCCAGGTTGGGTACCACGTTTCAGCAGAGGGGTCATAGCAGGCTATTTGAATTAGACGGCTAGCATTAATGATGGCGTAATATAAATTAAAATCTGGGAGACTTAAACCACCATTCTTCTTTGGGGTAATTAGATTCCTATATGATATTCTAGTTGATTTAGGGAAACATAAAAACTCTGAGATTGTGGTTTCCATTTTTCTGAAAAAAATTTTTGGAACGTTTAAGAAGATGGAGTTAAGATGAAAAAGGATTATAATATAAAGCAAAAAACTTCTGACTCTCCACGTTACTTAAACTTTTTATTAATGACAAGAAGGACAAACGGTGAGCGCATTCGCGTATGCTACGATACGCTTCTTCAGACGTAACAGGTACAAGCATGCAAAATCTGAAGGTAATGCTACTCAATGCTAGAAGTCTAAACCTCAAAATGCACTCTCTCGAGGCACTCCTAAAAATGGAGAACATCGATATCTTTGCAGTAACTGAGACCTGGTTCAAGGCTCCAGAGAGCACCCCTGCAATACCAGGCTACAACTCTTACCACACTTTTCGGCCACCAAACCAGGACCGAAACACTAAAGGTGGAGGAGTGTCAATATTCCCCAAGGATATTCACACCACCAGGCTAGTTGGCCAACACAATGTGTCTGAAATTCTCCAAGTGCAACTAAAACTAGGTAAGACTGCAATCCAAATTATAGCTTGCTATAGATCCCCCACCATACCCCAAGAGTCTCACTACACCTTTCTAAACATACTGGAAAATATTAAGATAGAACCAAACACCCTAATACAGGGTGATTTTAACTACCCTGCAATTAACTGGGAAAACTACTCATGTCCCAACACCTTTGCGCAACGGTTCTTGGAATTCATAAATTCCAATGCCCTGGATCAACTAATCCATAGTCCCACCAGGGGCTCCAATATCCTAGACCTGGTCATTACCAACATGGGAAATCAATGCTCCATACTTATGGTCACCCCCTCATTAGTCAGGTCTGACCATAAGCTAATCACCCTTAACATCCACATCCCACCCCACCCCCCCAGTAAAGAAACCACCATAAAAAACTTCTCCAAAGCCAACTTCATGCTACTCAAGTCAGAAGTGACAAACTTCATGACACCCATGCAGACGGGAACTGAAAGTTCAACTGCTGAATCCTACACTAAGGCACTATACGAGCACATCCACTCATGCATGAATCGTGCCATCCCAAATAGAACCAAAATGCTCTCATCCAAAAAAAGGAAGCCAATCTGGTGGTCCCCTGCCATAAACAAACTTTCCAACAAAAGGAAGAAATTTTTGCAGAAAAGAGGAAAATCCCAGGATGCAAAAATCTCCCTTACTAGCCTCAGTAAGAAACTGAGATGCCTCATAAAATCCTCCAAAGCTAGTTATGAAAATAAAATTGCCAAAGATTCCAAAGACAACCACAAAGCATTCTAAAACTATGTCAAGAATCTAAATGACAATGCTCAGATCTGCTCTGAGCTAAAACAGAATGGCATTAAATATACTGATCTGAAGGATACTGCCACTATCCTGGCAGATCGATTCAGTGCCAACTTCACCCCCCTCTCACTCCCTAAATGGCCCATCTCAATACCGGAAGATTGCCAAATTCCAGTAATAATGGCCACACAGGTACAAAATGCGCTCTCTAAAGCCAAGAATACAGCATCCATGGGACCAGATGACATCCCGGGCTGTGTACTACATGAACTACAATATGAACTGGCACCTCACCTAAGTGTCATGTTTAATCATAGCCTCACCTCAGGTTTCGTGCCCACTGAGTGGTGCAGAGCTACAGTTATCCCAATCCACAAGGGGGGATCCACCTTGGATCCCGGAAACTACCATCCCATCAGTCTGACAAGCCTTATCTGCAAGGCCATGGAGCGTATTATCATGGAACTTATAAACAAAGACATTGGCAACCTTCAAACACTGGACCCCACCCAGTTTGGGTTTGTGAAGGGTCGATCTTGTCTCCTGAACCTGATTGACTTCTTTGAATCAGTCTCCAGAGCCATGGACAAGGGTAAGGTGGTCCACACAGCCTATCTAGACCTTGCCAAGGCCTTTGACACCATCCCCACTCTGGAATCATAGAAAAACTTACTAAGTTGGGCATTAATCCCTATGTCACCCAATGGGTTGCTAAATGGCTTACTGATAGAACCCACACTGTAAAAGTAGCCGACTCCAAATCCAGCTCCAGACAAGTGACAAGTGGAGTACCTCAGGGTTCAGTCCTGGGGCCGCTCTTGTTTGGCATCTACTTCTCTGAAGTACAGGTCAACACTAAGGGACTCTGGCTAACAAAGTTTGCAGATGACTGCAAACTGGGAGCCATTATTGAATCCCCAAATGATGTGGCTACTCTACAAAAGGGCCTTACAGAAACAGATGCTTGGTGCCAGAGCCATGGGCTCAAGCTCAATGCCAAGAAATGTATTGTTATCCCCTTTGGGAAAAAACATGTATCCATGAATTACCATATAGGTGGCAGTACACTAAACATAGAAAGTGTGATAAGAGACTTAGGGACACAGGTGGACAGTGGTCTCACCTTCGATAACCACATCGCCACAACAGTCAGGAAATACTTCTATGTGGCACACCTCATCACGAAGGGCTTTTCATCCAGAAAAAAGGAGGTCATTGCCCCACTGTACTCATCCCTCATTAGACCCATTATAGAATACAATGCCCCATTTGGTATGTACCTCTCAAGACATCTGCAACAACTGGAAAAGCCTCAGAAATACCTCACTAAAAGAATCACAGGCCTAAAGCAGATGCCCTACACTGACCGCCTTAAAAAACTCCAGCTATACTCTGTCGCATATCGTCTACTCAGAGGCGATCTCTGCTTAACATACAAGGCCATGTCAAACCCAGAGCTGTTGGACATGCTACACTTAAAGAAATCCCAATCCCTCAGAGCTACACGCTCCAGGGATCTAAACCTTGTCAATCACAATAAACAAAACATGCTGGAGGGATATGTTCCTGACCCAGAGACTCCCTAGACTCTGGAATAGATTGCCCATACATGTCAAGCAGAGTGCCCCTTTGGACCTCTTCAAGAGGAACCTTGACGATTGGATGGGAGAAAGGAAATTCATCCCAGGGATCACGTCAGTCACCCTGTAAGACAGGGGTCCAGGAAAGTAAATAATGTGGGAAGAAATAGCCAGGGAATTGTTATGGCTAGGCTTGTATAGGCCCTAGGGCTGATAGCCTAGTACCAACCTATGAACCTATGAACCCAGACTCTATATAGGTTTGCTTTTATTAGTTCTTGGTGAAGGTGTGTGAAATGTATTCCTAGATATTTCATTGTATATTTCAGAGGAATGTCAGACGGGGAAGTAATATTCTAAATGGTCTGCAGGATTTAATGGAAAAATAGATTATTTAGCAGGGTTTATTAGCAGCCTCAGTAAAAAGATTAATAGAATTTCGAATTTTATGAAGATCGGTGTTGGGAAGCTCAAAATAGATGTTTAGGTCATCTGCAAATGCAGAATAATTTATATCAATGTTGAAGACGTTTGGGATATGGTGATAAGTCTTTTGTTTAACCCAGAGAAGGAAAGGTTCTAGATATAAATGAAAAAGATAAGGTGAGAGTGGGCAACCCTGCCTAGTGCCATTTGTAATTTTAATAGGGCGTGATAAAGTTTTATTTATATGCAGGGAAGTAGAGGCATTGTTATAAAGCATCTTAATAGTGTTGATAATCACATCAGGAAAGTTAAAGAATTTCATGGTTAGGTAAAGGAAGTTTAGATCAACGTTATCAAAGGCTTTGGTAGCATCAAGGGTGAGTGCATAACGCAGGTGGTTATCACTTTTTAGAAACAACATTAATGTGTTTAAGGTAAGAGTATTGTCACACAGCTGCCTCTGTTTCATAAATCCCGACTGTTCAGGAGAAATGACTGTAGCTATAACTTTCTGAATTCTATTAGCAAAAATGGTAGACAAGATTTTGCTGTCAATGTTAATAAGGTCGATGGACCTATAGCAGAGAGGGCTGGACTTGTCAGAGTTTGGTTTTGGGATGAATATTGTTTTCGAATTGTTCATATACTTATCAGTAATCCCTTTCGAGATGATATAATTATACATAGCAAGGAGAGTTTTAGAAAGGTGACGACTAAAAGTTTAATAAAATTCTCCTGTAAAGCCATCAGGACCTGTCGCCTTATTTGGTTTAAGCTTTTTAATAGCTAGCATTATTTCATCCAGCGTTATGGGGCTGTTTAGAAGGGTTTTTTTGCACGAAGGATAATTTTGGAACAGATAACTCATTTAGGAATTTTTTGTGCATTTCATTTGGGGTCTGGTTTTTGGGGATTATAAATTTAAGTGAAGATATTTACAAAGGAGTTAACAATATCTTCATTACTGTATAAACTTTTCCCTTTGTATTTTATTTCATTAATATAGTTTGGTCCCTCTTTGATGTTTATGAGTCCAGCTAGTGTTCTGGAGGGGGTTTGGGCCCATTCCAAATATCTGTGAAGGAGTTTGAGTTCTACCAAGGATTGATTTTGTAAATGAAATGAATACATTTTTTTTGTATCACATGTAATTTCTTTTCCAGTTCAGGAGAAAAATCCTTTTTGTAGTTGTGCATCAGTCATCTTTTGCTCATTGTTGAGGTTATTGATGTACAATTTCTCTTCTTTTTTTATAATAAGATGATTTCTGTATGAGTATTCCTCTGATGACTGCTTTGGCCGTAGCCCATTGGATATCTAAGGGGATGGTGGATAAACAAGATTCTGCATCAAATTGTTTCAGATAATCATTAATTTCCTGCAGAACATCTTCTTTTTTGAGAATGTTACTGTTTAGTGACCAAGTGGGACTACTACCATTGCGATTCAGGTGGTGAGTGGGATTAATACAAAGGAAGACATTCGAGTGGTCGGATATACATCTAGCCTCAAGGGCAAAGTTTGTAATTTGTTTGAAAAGATATCAGAGACCAAAAAATAATCAATTCTGGACCAGACTTTGTGCGAAGCTGAATAAAATATGAACTTATGTGGCTCTCTGTCATGGTCAAACATTAAAAAGGGGTCAACTAAGTTGAAGCTATTTATCAAATCCTGAATAGATGCAGTTACTTGCGAGGGCTGTTTCCTGTTTTTACTTGAACCATCATTCAAGGGTCCATGAGTGCATTCCAATCACCACCAATAATGAAAAGATGATTAGGAAATTGAAGTAGTAGATGATGTATTTCATAGAAGAATAAGTGCTGGTTTGTACAAGGGCTATATAGGTTTAAGAAAAGTAAAGGGGATTTTACCTGAGGGTATGACCAGGAAAATAAACACCATCTACCATTCGGGTCAAATTTAGTATTTAGCACTTCACCAGGAAAGGATTTTTTAATTATTATTACAGTGCCTTTTGATGCAAGACTATTCCCTGCTGATATCACAAGTTTAATCCAATTTCTTTTTTTAATATTATCCCATTGAACATTTGTCATATAGGTCTCCTGTAAAAAGATGATCTTGGATTTATCCTGAAAAATCAGGTGCATAACTAGTTTCTTTTTATTGATTTCTTGAAGCCCATTTACATTCCAGGAATTCACACTAATCAGCATAATTAGATTCAAAACGTAGATATATGCTAGGATATACTAAGAAAAAAGCCGTACCAGGGACGATGCAATTAATAAACACATTTTTTATATATGACAGAAAGTGTAATGTGGTAGTAAATCATATTCTGGCATCCATGCTCCTTACCATAAACCCCATGCCTACCCACCTGTCTCCCCGAGTCATTTTTGAAATAGTTTTAGATAGATACAAGTGATCTGTTTTTAAATATTTTCCCTTATGAAGAATAATACAAGAGCAGGGAGACATATAAACTAACATCAATAGTCCAAGCGTCAACAAACATTGGAGAACTACACCATCATGCCACTCCCAAAAATGTTAAGGAATATTGAAAAACATATGTACATAGAATGGACAGTTAAAGGCAAAGTGATGTTCCAGTTAGGAGATAAAGGAGATAAAACAATATCACCTTAAGAACATAACACATACAGCATTTTTTTTTAGATTATTGACCTCGAAAATTTTCATGCAAATAGGCAAGTGAGGTTGGAGTAATATAGACAATAAAAGTTACTAAGCAATTGAAACCAACACAATTTATAACCAGAGCTGTTAATAACCATTACAGCAGATAGTAACGCAAGTTCTATTTATAACTGGCATAGCAGTAAGTACCATCATAACCTAATATTATGTTTTGGTCTCCGGTCTGGAGAAGGGACAGTCAACTTAGATAAGCTCTAACTGAGCATACTGATCTAAAGGGAGGTTAATGAAGGGGGTAATTATAACAAGAAAATATTACAGGTTAAATATATACATCAACAAACAGAATAGCTCTGAGTAATGTAAATACATTTTTTACCTATCTAGATATCTAGCTGGATTTACTAAATATGCATTACACACAAAATTACATAACAATAGGATTAAAGAAGGAAAGACAGAAACAAGAGCATTAATTGACAACCTAAGCAGATGATTGGATTTTCACTAAATGCAGTTCACAATAAACTACATAACTCACATATCATCACTAACCTATAAAAAACACAGTTTAGCCAGCCTTTTTAGCAAAAAAGCAAGTTTTAGCAAGCCGGCTAATTAAACCAAGCACAAGCATACAGCATATCAAGCTCACTAGCCCTGTAGATCCACCTTCATTGAGAGAAAGAACAAGCCATCCATATCCTGCACTTTCAGTATAGAGTTAAAACATCATGATTCATGAATCATGATTGAATCATGCTGAAAGTAGTCAAAATGCTAATTTGTGTTACCATGCAACAACAGATAAATTTCAAACTTGAAGACATATTTTTAGTAAAGGTAGCACAGCTGTGAAGCAGACTAATGGATTACTAAACAAGCAATTGTCTTTAGCTGTCTTTAAATAACTTTTGACAATTGCATAGGCTTTTTATTTTACTCACAGAGTCTGAGTTTGTATCACAAACACTTTCACAATGAGCACTTAGACACACACCTAAATACTAAATAGAAAACTAAATGTGAACACATAAAATATTGTTTTTGAAAAACTGAATGGCACAGAAAAGCATATCTGAAGTATGGCATTGTAGTTTTGCAACATGACCAGCAGATAACAGCTACTATACAGTTTGATATGAAAGACTTCTGACAAAGTGATGTATGTGTATTGCTAGAAAAAAACCTATATTGTAATAAATTCATTACTTAAACATAAGATTAGGCTTTTGAATTACCCTGACAAGAGTCCTTTATATCCAGGAGTAGCCACCAAACCACGATGCAGAAGCCAAAAAGATATTTTATTGAAGACAAAAGCTCAAATCAAATAAACTGTGAAGCGCTTTTCATTTGATCTATGTCAAACTTCCTCAGACAAACAGCAGTAATGATGTCATTTCCTTATATAATTTCAAATTGTCAGCTGATGAACAATCTGATTATGTCATTTCCTTTTCACATATTGGTTATCAGTAATGCGCCATCTACTGGTTGGTTACCAAAATAACTGGATGTTTTTACAAAATTAATTAAAAAGAGCACAAAAATTCATTTAACAAAATTCTAATAATAATATTCTGAAAAATGTATATAAAATATATTAAAAATCTAATTTTTTAAAAATGTTATATAAGCATTAGTAAAAAATCTAATTACACACAACACTGTGCATCAAACATTGCAAACTTGTAAAGCATAATTCTGAATATTAATATTAATATATTAATGTATTTTTCCCCTGTGCAACGCTTTAAATTTTAATACTGGAGTGATAGATGTTCTCTCATTGAGACCTGGCCATGTATCAGATTGTGTCAATATTTGCCATCTTAATTCTTTCAATTCTAATAAAACTGGCCAAGCAGACCTATCACTGATAGTAACATGATCTATAATGGCAAAACCGAAAGAATGAGAAGGAAATTCTTTTATATGCTTGGCTAAAGCATTATGTTTAATGCTTTTTTTGATGGCATAATCATGCTCATACAACCTACAAGCAAACATCCTCTCGGTTTTGCCTATATAAAATGCTGTACATTGGTTGCACTGGGCAAGATACACAATCGCTTTACTTTTACAATTGTATGTATATCTAATTCTATATGTGATGTCTCTGATTTTAAAAATAGAACCTGTGTTAATTTTATGACACCATTTACAGGCACCACATTTCACCATACCTCTATTTTTCTTATTACGATCATAACAACCATATTTCAATATTTCTTTAAAAGATTTCCCTTTCTTATATACCACATTCACTGTGTTGGGTAACATGTTACGACACAAGTTGTCTTCCATAACAATGCTCCAATTACGAATCAAAACATCTTTTATAAGACTGTGATCGTAAGTGAATATGGTAATAAAAGATTTCATGAATATGTTGTTTTGTTGAAAAGTTGTTCTAGTAATAGTATTATGCTCATCATGTGAATCTGCCAGGTTGACCATGGGCTTGTTCAATATGGGTTTATAAAATCCAATTTGATGTTTAGTAACAACTTCCTGAGTCACTACATCAAGTAAATCATTTGGGTATCCCCTGCTCAAAAACATACATCGCAGATTGTCACATTCAACTAGAAATTCCGTGAATGTAGTTATCATGCGAGCTGCTCTTAAAAGTTGACCTTTTACCACTGCTTTCCTTTGTTGAAAAGAGTGACAACTTGTGTAATGCAGAAAAGAGTTACTGTAAGTTTTTTTCCTATAAATGGTTGCCATGTAACATTATTCAAACTCATTTTTGACCAGATGGACATCCAAATAATTAAAAAAATAAAATGTTACTTCATAAGTAAATTTTAAAAATGTAGTAGTACTATTAATATGTGCCAATAATTAATTCAAATAATCTAAACTACCTTTCCAAAAGATACAAATGTCGTCTTGGAACCTCTGATAAAATCTGATGAACTTGTTGTAGATACTAGCAAAGACATATGTCTTCTCCCAAAAGATCATCACAATGTTGGCATAAGCACCCCCACAAGGGGAGCCCATGGCAATACCACTTTTTTGGAGAGAATAGATAGAAATGGTCAACCTGGCAGATTCACATGATGAGCATACTACTATTACTAGAACAAATTTTCAACAAAACAACATATTTATGAAATCTTTTATTACCACATTCACTTACGATCTCAGTCTTATAAAAGATGTTTTGATTCGTAATTGGAGCATTGTTATGGAAGACAACTTGTGTTGTAACATGTTGCCCAACACAGTGAACATGGTATATAAGAAAGGGAAATCTTTTAAAGAAATATTGAAATATGGTTGTTATGATCGTAATAAGAAAAATAGAGGTATGGTGAAATGTGGTGCCTGTAAATGGTGTCATAAAATTAACACAGGTTCTATTTTTAAAATCAGAGACATCACATATAGAATTAGATATACATACAATTGTAAAAGTAAAGCGATTGTGTATCTTGCCCAGTGCAACCAATGTACAGCATTTTATATAGGCAAAACCAAGAGGATGTTTACTTGTAGGTTGTATGAGCATGATTATGCCATCAAAAAAAGCATTAAACATAATGCTTTAGCCAAGCATATAAAAGAATTTCCTTCTCATTCTTTCGGTTTTGCCATTATAGATCATGTTACTATCAGTGATAGGTCTGCTTGGCCAGTTTTATTAGAATTGAAAGAATTAAGATGGCAAATATTGACACAATGTGATACATGGCCAGGTCTCAATGAGAGAACATCTATCACTCCAGTATTAAAACTTAAAGTGTTGCACAGGGGAAAAATACATTAATATATTAATATTAATATTCAGAATTATGCTTTACAAGTTTGCAATGTTTGATGCACAGTGTTGTGTGTAATTAGATTTTTTACTAATGCTTATATAAAATTTTTTAAAAATTAGATTTTTAATATATTTTATATACATTTTTCAGAATATTATTATTAGAATTTTGTTAAATGAATTTTTGTGCTCTTTTAAATGAATTTTGTAAAAACATCCAGTTATTTTGGTAACCAACCAGTAGATGGCGCATTACTGATAACCAATATGTGAAAAGGAAATTACATCATCAGATTGTTCATCAGCTGACAATTTGAAATAATATAAGGAAATGACTTTATTGCTGCTGTTTGTCTGAGGAAGTTTGACATAGATCAAATGAAAAGCGCTTCACAGTTTATTTGATTTGAGCTTTTGTCTTCAATAAAATATCTTTTTGGCTTCTGCATCGTGGTTTGATGGCTACTCCTGGATATTTTCTTCAGTTTGTTATCGTTCATTTTCCAATGTCTGTTGCATCTCAGCAGGAGGGAGCCGTATAGCCCACGGGTTCGCAGGATGGCCTTGAGCAGTCTATTAATAACTTAACTGCTTTAATTCTACAGTTAACACATCGAGTGGACAATTTGCAAAACAAAGTTCATACCTTTGTTTCCCCTCATCTTGTTCAAGAGGGTGCACCAGTAGACCTTGTTGGCAGCAGCGGTGATTTCCATAATACACCAGTTTGTTTGAAAGAGAACAAACGAGGCGGTACACCTGAAGTAGCTTCATATTCAGGTGTTCAGCTTGAACATCAAGGACTCCCGCGTGGGTCTGTTCACAGCGACCCTAATGGAAAGCGGAAAAATCAAAGTTTACCTATTTTACATGAGTGGCTAAAATCTTCATTTGCATTCAATGGAACTCCCACGTCCAAAGATACTACATCTAAATCTTTGTTAAACACATACGATTTAAAGTTTGCTAGATGTCGCAAACTTCAGCTCGAAAACTCGTATTTGAAAGAGTGCTTGAAAAATAACATCATTCCAAAGGGACTTTGATTTTGGAGATATCCCATGGGGGTAGTCAATAATTCTTCTATGCATACAGAATTATTGCAATTATTCGACTAAAGCAGTAAGGAACTTTTGCTCATAATGATAAAATACAGTGAGCTTGAAATTGATACTTTGGTTAAAGACTTGGACATTTTATACAATAATATAAGACAAGATAAGCATTTTGAAAATGTAAAATATGAAATGACACAAATTTATAATTCCATAGACCAATATATGGCTAGGTTGAAGCAAACTAAAATAGAAAAATTACAAAGAGACCTTAAACAATATGCTAATGGGGTAGCTTACCCTAAACCTTCCGTGCCTCAAAATAGACGCACACCTAGCCATAATGGTCAACGCGCACTTAATAATAATGATGATTTTGGTTCTGATCGACACATGACGTCCTTACCACAACATGATTTTCCTGAAATTAGAAGGTCCGAAAGACTAAAGAATAAGTCAGTCAGTTCTTACGCTGGCCTTGGCGGGTACATGGGAGCCAGACCAAAGAGCAACGAATGGAGGACTTAAGTCCTATAGTGTCTGGTGTGGACAATCATGTATGTGATGATTTCAATTGTGAAAATGATGATATGGACGCATGTTCAAACCACTCAAACAACATTTGTTTTAATACATCTGGTGATTTTGCTGTATACAATTTTTCAGATTGTGAGATTGATGTGAATGTAGCTAACTTTTTGTCAAAAGGTATTTCTTTTGTGCCAACAGCTAAATTTAATTTTACTGATTTTATTATTGATTTAAAGTTATTTTTACGTAAATTAAACTTTAGTTTATTATACCAAGATAATTTACAGAATAATGTTTCTAAGTTTCATATAAGTAATACTTTCAACCCACCTTTGCACCCCAACTTAGTTTTGTTTGAGAAGGTTTGTCAACATGAATTACTTAATTATAAGAACATGGTTTCTCACATTGATGTTGAATCTAATTTATCTGAAATCGAACTTTCTGCATTACATAATTTGAAAACACACAAAGTAAGAGTTATGAAACCAGACAAAGGTGGGGGGCTGTTATAATGAATCAACATTCATATAATGAAAAATTATGTAATATTTTAAATACAGAAACATATGTTAAGATTTCTTTGAATGAATTAAACCAGGCTTACAATAGGCTATATTCACAGTTAAACGACATTTTTTTAGAGAGGAGAATTACCATAGAGCAATATAATTATTTACGTGTCATTACACCAAGAATTCCGGTTTTCTTCGGAATACCAAAGATACATAAAAACAGCCTGGATCCTCCAATGAGACCTCTTATTGCTGGACGTCAGTCAATTATGTCAGCTAGTGCGCAATTTGTTGATTATGAACTTAAAAAAATCATCCAGAAATTTGCACATATTTGTAAAGACTCATGGTCTTTTTTAGAAAAAGTAAATGAAGTAGAATATTGCACTAGTGACATTTTGGTCACAGTTGACGTAAAAGATTTATACACAGTTATTCCCCAAGATATTGGTCTTGAATGGGTAAGTGAAATTTTACTTGAACAAAAAATTGACAACACATTAACTAATTTAATTATGGAACTACTTGAACTTGTTTTGAGCCACAATTTCTTTACGATGGCCATTATTATCTCCAAAAAAAGTGGTATTGCCATGGGCTCCCCTTGTGGGGGTGCTTATGCCAACATTGTGATGATCTTTTGGGAGAAGACATATGTCTTTGCTAGTATCTACAACAAGTTCATCAGATTTTATCAGAGGTTCCAAGATGATATTTGTATCTTTTGGAAAGGTAGTTTAGATTCTTTGAATGAATTCTTGGCACATATTAATAGTACTACTACATTTTTAAAGTTACTTATGAAGTAACATTTGATTTTTTTAATTATTTGGATGTCCATCTGGTCAAAAATGAGTTTGATAAATGTTACATGGCAACCATTTATAGGAAAAAAACTTACAGTAACTCTTTTTCTGCATTACACAAGTTGTCACCCTTTTCAACAAAGGAAAGCAAGGGTAAAAGGTCAACTTGTAAGAGCAGCTCGCATGATAACTACATTCACGGAATTTCTTGTTGAATGTGACAATCTGCGATGTATATTTTTGAGCAGGGGATACCCAAATGATTTACTTGATGTAGTGACTCAAGAAGTTGTTACTAAACGTCAAATTGGATTTTATAAACCCATATTGAACAAGCCTATGGTCAACCTGGCAGATTCACATGATGAGCATACTACTATTACTAGAACAACTTTTCAACAAAACAACATATTCATGAAATCTTTTATTACCACATTCACTTACGATCACAGTCTTATAAAAGATGTTTTGATTCGTAATTGGAGCATTGTTATGGAAAACAACTTGTGTCGTAACATGTTGCCCAACACAGTGAACGTGGTATATAAGAAAGGGAAATCTTTTAAAGAAATATTGAAATATGGTTGTTATGATCGTAATAAGAAAAATAGAGGTATGGTGAAATGTGGTGCCTGTAAATGAGTTTTGTATTAATAACTTAAGGAGCTGGGTGCTTTGGTGTGTATGAGCACTTATTGACAACTGATGTGTATTATACTTGCAGTTTTCATGCTGTACAGGGATAAGAATAGGTCGCCACTGACTTATATACACTAGGAAGGTGAGATAGGTCCATTTAATTACCTAGGTGGTTGTTTACAATATATGAATGGACTTAACTGGGTGATGCATACAATATAATTTTCAAGGACAACAAGTCCATTTATACATTCTTTATTACTTTTAGGTTTTCAGTAAACATATGTGTATTGATATACACGTTGTCTTGGGGCCCTTACAAATCTGGCTACCTTGATCTAGGATATTTAAATGTATTTAAATATATCCAGGGTCTCTATTGGAATACATGATTAGTGTTAGATGCCAGTTAATCAGAATCACATTCTAACATTCTATTACTCTAGTACTGGGCAATATAGCCTGTTGGTCTTTGACTTAAGAATAAGGGTCAGTAAGGGGACACTTTTTTCTAATTATAGGGTAATCTGCCCTGTTCACATTAAAATATTGACACTTTGAATTGTGAGTCCTCCGATCATTATATGACGAGTTTTAGAATCAACATTTGAGGTATTTTGGCTGAAATAAGTCCCACAAGTTATACCCATTTAATGGTCATTTCAATGGTCTATATATGACCTTCAAGATCATGTCTAGATTTGTTTTATAATGGTCCAATCATCACAAAATTAGCACTTTTTTTGGCATAGTTTATGTTTGCAAACGGATAGTGGTGTTCTTTTTTATATATTGTGCCTCTATTTAAGGTACATTATGATTGTGGTTCACTCACAGTTATATTAGCATTGGACTACCTTCTGGACAATATAACATTTTCAATAACTTATAGAAGTGCATTATAGGCTTCATTAGGATTTGGTGTCCAGATATTTGTTTGGACTAACTTTGGTGGTCCTGTTTCTTATTTGAGGTTTGGTTTGCAGAACCTTGTCCACTCTATTTATTTGGTGGTTTTGAGCTCATATCTTGGTTTATACAGTCTCTTTCAGGTGGCCTTATTATTATTAAAGTAGTGGCCCTCATCCTCTGCATCAACACATTTTTATCAGTAGCCCTAATTGGATGCAGCTGTTGTTCTTATAATAACTTATAGGAATATTACTTTTTAAGCTGCTATTGTCCTGATTAATAATATATCTTGGCTGTCGTGGTGTTTTGGATGGACTATTATTGACAGCTACATAATTTTTTTGGGCCCATAATCTTACCATCATGGATCTGTCCAGTCTCATCTCTGGCTTAGTGGCTGATCGAGAGGATTTGAGGGCTTTTGGCTTGAACTCAAATAAAGATGGGAATGGAGACCTGTTGGAAAATTGTAACCCTGATATTACAAGCCAATATCTAATTGATGACTTGAATAGATCACTCAGGGTTTTACGAGCAAATGTATGGCATAGCAAGCTTTTTAAGGCTTACCAAACAGCAAATATCACCCCTAGGGGACTAAGGATTAGGATCGCTCCGCATGTGGGTGATGCAGATGATGAACTAACCACACAATGGGCAAAAATTCAACATGAAGCCACAATGTCATTTGTGGTTGAACTTTATAAATTTCATAATAGAGCTATAGATAAGGGGCTGTCTGAAATCATGATTTTGGCAGATAAGTTAAAAAATTTTGAACAGGAGCCTTCCTTTGAAGGCAAATTGAATAGAGTGGCTCAGGATCTGAAAAAATTTGATGCGGAATTACGGGTACGCAAGATGAAAAAATTTAATAGAGATCAAGAGGATTATTCTCGGGGGAATCCATTTTCTTTTCAATCCAAACATGTGAGGTTTAATAACCCCCCAACATCAGATAAGAAAAGAAAAAGACCCAGATCCATCTTGAGAAAAAATAATCAGAATGTATCTACATCATGCGATGACACATCATCAGGTACTGATAATGAATCCTTAACAGCAACAGGATCACCATTGCCCAAAAGAAGCCCGGGGGTAGCCCCTTTAGGGGGAAACGTAGAAGGGGTGGGCGTAAACACAAAAAGAATACACAATGTACAGGGACTTTTGGAGATGGCATTGGGGAGTTGAATCAAAACCCTGTTAACAATATCTTAAATTTGTCTGATTATGTCTTAACTGATGCACATGTGAAAATCTTGAATAAAGGCCTTAATTTTATTCCAGGCGCCATTATTTCTGAAGACACATTTGCACAAGATTTGTCTAGTTTTTGCAGATTGATTAATTTGAAAATGTTTTTTGGAGATTCTGGTGTTAATTGTGAAAAGGGTAAATTTACATATCATGCATCCAATTTCTCCCCACCCATGAATGCTGTGGTTCACCAATTTCAAAATAGTGTCCTTAAGGATGTTCATTTTCATAGTTCAAGTTTGGCATGGAAATATAATAACATAACTTTTAAGGAAAAAGAAGCCATACTTGAACTTCAGAAAAATAAACAAATTGTGATCACTTCAGCAGACAAGGGTGGGGCAGTTGTAATACAGAATTGGGATGATTACAACAGGGAGGCCCTGAGACAATTATCAGACACAAGATATTATAACCATATGCTACATGACCCTATACATAGATTCAGTAAGTGTATTGGATTGTTCCTCAAAAATGCCTTGGATAGGGGTATAATTTCTAAAGACACTGCATTTCAACTGACAATGAAGGATTGTAATTCCCAATATATTTACTTTCTTCCAAAAGTGCATAAGAATCTTACACATCCACCGGGGAGACCTATAGTGTCGGGAAGAAGGTATCTAACTGAACCCCTGTCTTTGTTTTTGACTAAATATCTTAAACCTTTGTTGGGTTGTCTTCGGTCAAGACTAAATGACACCACAAGTTTTCTACAAATCATATCTGATGCTCAGTTGGAAGAAGATTGGTATTTATGTACACTAGACGTATGTGCCCTATATACCAATATCCCACATCAAGCTGGCCTTCGGGCCTTGGCGTATTGGTTGGAATATTCTGGTTTATATGATGCTTCATTTAACGAATTCTTGGTTGACATGGCTAGATATGTCCTTACTTGCAATGTTTTTTATTATAAAGACAATTGTTACTGGCAAATTAAGGGCACGGCTATGGGGGCTTCTTTTGCCCCCATATACGCTGATCTTTTTATGGCTTATGTGGAAACCAAGTTGATCTATGATTCTACCAGAAATATTTTCCTTCCTGAATTGGACATTTGGAGACGTTACCTTGATGACATCTGGCTAGTGTGGAGGGGTACTGAGTCTAGTTTGCTGGCTTTTGTGGAATATCTGAATAACAATGAATGGGGTCTAGGGTTTACGGAACAACATGATGCCCATAAGATGTTTTTTTGGATGTGGTTATATGTAAACTCCCTGATGGTACACTTGAGAGTGAGACATATAGGAAGTTCCCCCAGTACAATTCATTGTTACATGCTACAAGTTTTCATGCTCCTCATATAGCCAACAACATTCTGAAATCCCAATTCATTAGAGCCAAACGGATATGTTCCCAGCATTCTACATATCACAAAAATTCGGAGGATCTTATACACAGGTTTAAGCAAAGAGGTTACAAGACAGGGGTTGTAATTAATGCCATGAGTCAGGTACAAGGCATGGAGCAGAGTAATTTGCTTCAATATAAGGATAGAGGTAAGGCCAATAGAACACCTGAACCACTTAGATTCACAACTACTTATGGGAGAAACACTATGGGTCTTGTTAACATTATACGGCGTCATTGGAACATTCTACAGAGTGATTCAGAAATTGCCAGGATTATCCCTGATAAATGTATGTTTTCATACAGAAATGGTAAAAATTTGAAATCTTATTTTAATCACTATAAAATCAGGGATAATAGAGGCAGGAACAAAATACAAACTGCTATTTCTGGACACAGTCTGTATGGTTGTTTTCCCTGTGGACATTGTGTGAATTGTAAACATATGTGTACTACCAAGGAATTTTCAAGCCGTAATTGTTCCAAGGTTTTTGATATTAATATCTTTTGCAATTGTAGTACTGATTGGGCCATTTACTTGGCCACGTGCAAATGTGGCGCATTCTATATTGGTCAGACTTCAAGATGCCTAAGGTTACGTATCTCTGAACATTATAGCAACATTAAACAGAAAAAACTTACTAATGCACTATACAAACACCATTTGTCACATCCCTCAGCAACATTTTTATTTACAATTATTGATGTGATTCAAGGTGACCGTAAAAACAAAACTGGTTGGCATGAGATTTTGAATAGAAAAGAAAAAAAGTGGATCATTAAGCTGGGTGGGCTTTTCCCTCCAGGACTTAATGAATATTTATAATGTTTCCACCAATGGGAGTTTATGCTTACATATTTAAATGGCAGGAATAACTGTGAATTTTTGATACACTGATGAAGGCTGTGTAATTTACCAGCCGAAACCGGTATGTAGTTTTTCTGCTGTGATGCTTTAATTCAATTTAATACAGTTTTTTTATCACCAATTGCTGGCTCCAGTTTTGTGTTTTTTACTGTAAATGGTGTCATAAAATTAACACAGGCTCTATTTTTAAAATCAGAGACATCACATATAGAATTAGATATACATACAATTGTAAAAGTAAAGCGATTGTGTATCTTGCCCAGTGCGACCAATGTACAGCATTTTATATAGGCAAAACCGAGAGGATGTTTACTTGTAGGTTGTATGAGCATGATTATGCCATCAAAAAAAGCATTAAACATAATGCTTTAGCCAAGCATATAAAAGAATTTCCTTCTCATTCTTTCGGTTTTGCCATTATAGATCATGTTACTATCAGTGATAGGTCTGCTTGGCCAGTTTTATTAGAATTGAAAGAATTAAGATGGCAAATATTGACACAATCTGATAAATGGCCAGGTCTCAATGAGAGAACATCTATCACTCCAGTATTAAAACTTAAAGCGTTGCACAGGGGAAAAATACATTAATATATTAATATTAATATTCAGAATTATGTTTTACAAGTTTGCAATGTTTGATGCACAGTGTTGTGTGTAATTAGATTTTTTACTAATGCTTATATAAAATTTTTAAAAAATTAGATTTTTAATATATTTTATATACATTTTTCAGAATATTATTAGAATTTTGTTAAATGAATTTTTGTGCTCTTTTTAATGAATTTTGTAAAAACATCCAGTTATTTTGGTAACCAACCAGTAGATGGCGCATTACTGATAACCAATATGTGAAAAGGAAATGACATTATCAGATTGTTCATCAGCTGACAATTTGAAATTATATAAGGAAATGACATCATTGCTGCTGTTTGTCTGAGGAAGTTTGACATAGATCAAACGAAAAGTGCTTCACAGTTTATTTGATTTGAGCTTTTGTCTACAATAAAATATCTTTTTGGCTTCTGCATTGTGGTTTGGTGGCTACTCCTGGATATTTTCTTCAGTTTGTTATCGTTCATTTTCCAAGAGTCCTTTATAGTTCATTTAAATTACCCTCATCCTGAAGTGTCCAGAAAGTGTTGTTTTAGATCCATTTATTCTTCCCTAAGCTCTAATTCATGATATTAGCATTCCCAGAAATACACTGCTTCTTCTTCTTCTGTTGGGACCTCCGACCTCGTGATGTCATCGGCTGATGTTCCTGTTGCATTCTGGGTAATGAAATGTTGAAACGGCCCTGGGAGCTTAGGGAACCCTTGTGGAGCTCTAAATAAGGCCTCAACAGGCCACAGGGAGCCTCATGCACTGATACAAATGGGCCAACATATTGCTGAAGAGCTAGAAAGGAAAATAAAAACAAACAAAAAAAAGCCAGGACATCCAGATGATAGTAAAAATAAGCTGGGAAGATGACAGGGTAAGTTAGAATCAGTTAGCAGTGTTATAAAGCCAGCAGAGAAAGGTTTTTGTAGGTGTAATCATCTTGGTTATACTATTTGTTAGTCTTAACAGTAATTCATAGCTTTTAAGCATATACTGTATTATCTTGATTATATTATTTTACTAGCTTTAACAGTATAGCTAGTTAAGCAAGTAGTTCATTGAAAGCTTGCATAAAAACTTTTTTTGATTCATCTGCAGAGTGTATTAGGAACTTCTGATCCCCATAGCTGAAGGAGAGGATGGCTGGGTATTTCACCTGGAAGCGTAATTTTTTTTTTGATTAACAAAGCACAAAAAGGAGGTAGAGCTTGTCTTTGAGCCTTAATGGGCTGTGGTAAATCCTGTGCTATTGTAATCCTGTGACCTCTCCATGAAATGCTACTTTACTTTTTTTGCAGCCATGAGGAGTGTGGTAACATGTGCAGCATTTAGTAGCCTTGCATAAATCTGCCTAGGAACACCCTCATCTTGTGATGTTCGTAATGCTCTATGAGCTCTTTCAATAATGATTTCTTTAGGTAAGATTTTATTTTCAGTAATGTGTTCAAAAATCTCAGTTAGTATGACTGGTAGTTGTACTTGGTCAAACTTTTCTGGAATGCCATGTATTAGAATGTTTTTTCTCCTACTGTGTGCTTCTAAGTCTATTATTTTTTGCTGTAAGTTACTAATAATTTTGTCATTTGTATTTACCTTGGTTTGTAAATCTTGTATTTGCTTTGCATTCTCCTCAGTTTTCTTGTCAATAAGATTAATTCTGGATGTAATTTGGTCTAGATTAGAACCAAATGAATTTAATTTATCTGAGAATAATTTGAAATCTTCATGCAAGGGCTGTAATGCTGTTTTAAGGTCATCTAGTGAGAGAACAGACTCACCTTTAGATTCAGCAGCTCCTTTATTTGAATCCTGTGTTGATTTATTTATTCTCTGCCTCTTAGCTGTTACATCCTTTTCAGGTGACATTAGAGAAGATAGTTTGGGTTTAGAAGTTATACCATCCATGGATTCTTGTTGGTTAGCCATCACTGGGTGAATTAAAGTGTAGGTTTAGGCCACAAGGGAGTGACTTAAAGAATTCTCCTTTAACTTTTCTTGTTTAGAACTCAGAACTCAGTCCTTCAGAGAAGATTATGCCACCATGCGGTTGCAGCCTTCAGCCAGTCACTAGAGGTAAGCCCTTGCAGAAAAATGACAACATTTTACTTTTTAGACCAAAATGTTGCTATAAGGCTTTTCCATGAAGTGTAGTTTAGAAGAAATACTCCTTTCCTGTTCAATTCGGTGCCAGATGCAGGTTTTTTTTTGAGTGGATATATTTGGTTGATACAGGAGCAGCAGAAAGTGTGTGTTCAGTGCTCGGCGGCCATCTTAAACTGTCAAGCGACTCATTGTTTCATTTCACAAAAAAAGTATTTCAGTTTTCAGGAAATGGAGATTATGTATTTGCCTGTGTAGCTATATAGATAGATATATAGACAGACAGACAGATTGATAGGTAGATAGAGGAATAGATAGATCGATACAGAGATAGGTGACATTTTGTTTCATTTTCAGATTGCTTTGTTTTACCTGAATCTGTGATACAGAACAGGTGAAGTCTGTTGTATCACTCAGTGACTACAACAGAGAACAAATAATCCCTGATAGGTTATAGGCATATTGTCAAATATTCAAACACAAACACACACACACACACACACACACACATACACACACACACACACACACACACACACACACACACACACACACACACACACACACACACACACACACATTCAGATCTACACCAATATAAGTTCAGGGCTTCTTCATTTGACCACAGGTAAGACTTTGAAAAAATGAGAGGAAACTGCAGAAAGTGAGGCACACAGAAAAACTACACATGAATACAGGAGGACACAAAAACTCTGCCTGGAAGACACACTATATAGGAACAAAATTCCCAGCTAGGAGTTTCATTGGCTGGGGAAAACTGGAAAACCCTCGCTAAACCATTACCTTTCTACAGCTACTTATTGATGTTTAGGCTTCCAAGTCAAACTTCCTAATGACAAATTGCAACATCTCATATCCACAACTGACATCTTTTTTGCGAGCTAGAATAGCTCAAATCAGGGCAGTTATGCAACTACATGGGTTACTAAATATTGCTTGCAGAGCTATTTCCCTAGGCAGGACCTTTCTCAGATCCTTATCCAACCTGCTGAAAGGCAGCAAACCTAACACCACTGGCTGAGGATTACTGACAAGGTAAAGGAGGTTCTTTTTCTGAGGAACACCTTTTTGATCAAATACAATGGGGTTATGCTTTGGTAAAGCCTTTGGGTTTTCTATGAAGATCTGCAGCTTTTCACCAATGCAGTAGTAGGTATAGATATGGGTGTCTATATCCAAGGTAGATGGTTCACAGCAAAATGGCCCAACTCATGGTCTGAAGAAAGAAAGGAAGGAAGGAAGGAAGGAAGGAAGGAAGGAAGGAAGGAAGGAAGGAAGGAAGAAGGACATCACATTCTTAGAAGTTTTTCACATCTAGATGACTATGTTAATTTGAAAGGATTTTAACAAAAGCAGTTTTATTTTACTCTAACAACCTAGTAGACCAAGTTTAAAAAGAAGTAATTGAAATTTAGGTGAGTTCATTCAGTAGTAAGGTTGTTTGTCCTGCTGAATTTGCAGATCAGTTTGAGATTTTCAAGTCATCATACATCAGGAAGAGTTAATGTAATAGATGACAGCTTGTCTCACTTTCAGAATCCATGATTACACGTGCTGGCTCCATATGCAGCTCCCTTGGGGGCACTCGTTCCTCCAGAAATTTGGTTCATTGGCAATGAGTAGTTAGCACACTGTTGTCCCAGTCCTGGGCGTTGAATACCAAAAAGGCTTATCCTCATCCTTACAAGCCTTTAATACTTTATACAAGAGGTTACCTCCATGCCTCAGGCATTGAGATTTGGCATTTGATGTTACAGTTTTTAGCATATTGATGTTTGCTGAATGACAAACTGAGCACCTTGCTAATAGAACTAGGAGCTTTAGGCTCATTTCATGGGCCTTTCTGATTTTCACAGTCACTGACTTATTAACAGATTGTTGGAAGGTTGGTAGAATATGAAAGGTGAATCACAGGACACCAGAAAACCTATAGGTTAACACCTTTTGGAGCCCATTGTCAAAGGACTTTATCATTCAGCAGATTATTTTTATTCCATCATCCTCTGGGCCACCTTGTTTAGTCTGTTGCACACTGGGGGCCTTTAGAGTCGGTGATCTACTCCATTCCTTGTGTTCGCCTGACATTTTTGTAGCCAAGAACTTTGTTTTAATATGGTTTGGAAAGTCCAAACAGACCACTCTGGCAAAACACACAGAGTTCATTTGGATAGGACCAGGTCCTGTGTCACTAGAGAAGTCCATTGAGCCACATCTCTGAGTGGGTTAACACCCAACACTACATCACTTGACTCTACTTTCTTTTTACAGAGGTCACACACTCACCCTAGCAGAAGTTATTATAACCCTGAAGAAGTCCCTTAGATATCAAGACATTCCCACTCATGGATACTCCTCAAATTCATTCCAAAATAGGCAGTACCTCAGATGTGGCAGAAGAAGGGCATTCAATCAAAGTCCTAAAGAGGATGAGGAGATGGTTATCTGATCCCTTTCTCTCTTAACGTTAGGAAGTAATCTTGGCATTCTACTTTACAGGGAAGAAGGTTCTATGGATTTGGGGGTACTCTTTTATCCAAAGCGTGGCTTAGCAGGCAATGATCCAACCATTAGGGGCACTGTTATTTGGATCAGAATCTTTAGGTAATCCACTGATATGGTTTCCAGGATTGTCATGTTTTTAACTTTGGGACATTTGGTGATAGCTAACAATTACATCAAATTTATCATCACCACAATCATCCATCTTGGGGGCAATGACCTTACTTTAGGACTGAAGAAGATCCTTCTAGCTAGACCTTTATCTGACTTCCATAGACTGCACATGCTATACCCAGACAAGTATTAGTTTGGTGTGCTATCCTGCCAGACATTTCTGGTAGGGCCTTGTGAGAAGATCAGTCATGAAAGTGTCAAGGTGCTTTACTAATCACCTCAGCTCAAGTAGCCTCCACAATTGACTACCAACTTATTGGGCACAATAATGTATCAAAAGCAGACACAGACTTCTATGATGCAGATAAAATCCACTTGAACAGCCTGAGTCTTTAAAGGTTTCAATGTGCAGTTAACCTCCATTAACAATCACTTTAGCCTAGTCTGTAAATTTTGCTGTTGATGAGTTATTGTTGAGTCAATTTTTCTATTGTTGTAAGGTTTGATTATAGAAGAGGCTTTGTCATGGGGAAAGGCAGCTGCAGGCATGGCATTGGATGATTGCCACAAGGCTTAACTCACTTGTGTTCACCCATTATCCTGCAATGACCTTTGTAGGAATGACAGGCCAGAAAGACCAAAGAGGCTTGGTTCAAGGTAATTTACGTAGGGGCTGAGAGTTAAGCTCTGAGTTGGTGATTAATCTGACAAGTCAGAGGGGGCCTGGGTTACACACCCAGACTCTAACTTGTAACCAGAATGGGCTTGGTAATGCCAACTGGCAGGTGTAGTTACATCATAGTTATAACTGCTTAAGGCTGAAGTGTTATGTTGACTGTTGGTGATTATTATTCTTTGGTGGAATTACTTACTAGTAAAATAGTCACAAAGGCAGAAATGGTGATTTTTTTTGACTCAGCTCTAGAGGACAAGCATTATTGCCATTAAGTGTTCTTTTTATGAGTGCAGCAGTAAAAACTTGCAGTTATGTGTAGGCAACATGCAGGTTAATAAGTCATACATGCAAATTATATCACTACTGAAGTCATTAATTTCAGTGTGCAAATATGTTTGTAAATATACAAGGTCAATGGAACACACTGTGAGACTGGGAAGGAAAATGTGAGAGAATGCCATCCTCAGTTACATACATCATTGCATCAAGTGCTTTAAAATAGACTCCTCATATCAAGAATTCAATAACTCAGTGATTCATGTACAAGTAACAGAGGCTACTGAATTTGCTTTCATTCAGTCAGATTCTCTTATGAAGTGCAGTACTGCCAAACTCATTTGTATGGTGGAGAGGAAAGACTTAGTGCATGAATAGGTATTTTTGACTTGTTGCTATAGGATGAGAAGTGCCATTTCTCTATCATCATCCCCAAACACTGACAGTGTGCTAGGCCAGTTGCCACATAAAAGTATATAGGTATTCTAGCCCTTAAGTGGAGTCAAACCTTTCATGCTTTGCACTGTTATAAAGTACAGACTTCATTAACACACAGACCTATTAATGCAGTTACAAATAAAGTACCTTTCTGAATTCACCAGTGTCCAATATGATAAGTGAGATGTACCAATCTCAATGCCAGTCTCATCTGTGTGAACAATGACTAAGTCTTTGCATATGCTGAATATTTTTTAAAGGGAATCAATAATCAGCTCCAATGTATATCCCAAATGACTCAGATAAGACACAATTCGGTGTACTGTTTTGTCATCTTTCTGGGTTTCCAAAAGCAAAGTGTGCTTACTAATTATCATGATTTCCATTAGAGAACACCTGATTCACATTATTTGTAAACTGCAGCTATGTTAATGCATTCAAACACTGACATCAGGAACATATTGCACCATGTGAAACATTAAATCAAAAGTAGAAAGTCAACTAAATGTGCTGATCACTCTGCTTCTGCAATGGCCAATTACATTTCACTATCGTGATGATGTCAGACTTTTTTTTTTGTTTGTTTTTGCTTACATAATACAATTGTGTTACTGGGATTAAAGGAGATATACGTATGATAAGGAATGTGGGAGTAGAAACACTTTTGGTAGGGTAGACTTACTCATAAAATTGTTGTGCATTACTTAATTTTATTATTATGTTTAGTCAAGGAATGTCTTAAATCTTGTTCTAAATATAATCTTTGTTTTCAAGTTGCATACATGCATTAAGTTTAAGCCACTTCAGAGTGCAGTGAACATTATTCACATTGTTAGGCATCTCCAGTCCAGGTGAAAAGGAATCATGTTAACACAACAAAGACAGTTTCAGTGAATGTAAAAAAAAATTGTAAATTTCTTGCCAAAATTAGTACCTTCACTAAATATAAGGCAATTTTTTTTTTTTTTTTGCAGGGTGGCACCCCCTCCCACCTCTATGTAGGGCAGGCCTCCCTCACCCCTCCAGATTTATACATACCAACTTTATCATCAAAGAACAGTGGATAAAGAGGCAAACTGCACTGTCAGCAAAGTTAGTTTCAGTCAACAGTTTCAACATTTTGTATTCACCAAAAAGAACTTTGTCAATATAACATGTTTCCTGAAAGGTGTGCTCAGCCACTCATATAAATTATATATATATATATATATATATATATATATATATATATATATATATATATACTTTTACAAATATGTCTATCAATGTTCAGTTATATTTCAGTGAGAGTATAATTTAAACACATTTGTAAGAGTTAACTGTTTGGCACACCCTTTCAAAGTGTGATTTTCTGAAGCATGAATATTACACATTGAACTGCGGTGGTGGTGCTGTGGTAGCATTGTCGCCTCATGGCAAGACATTGTCCCGTTCGATTCTCAGCTAGAGCGTCTTCTGTGTGGAGGCATACATGAATGGGGCATGCCTTCGTTAAAGGTTGTGCATCAGGGCTGGTAACCCGGTACGTAAAAATCCACTACTAATCATTAGCGGACCGGAGTTCTGCTGTGGCGACCCCTAACCAGGAAAAGCCTAAAGTCACAAACAAATTGACTGAATAGTATTGTTTATGAGGCACAGTTGCAAGGCATGAGCTAAGCAAAACTCTTAATCCCCATTCTTGTACTTCTCAAAGGTCTGCACATCATTATGTGGAAATCAACACAATGTTTATCTCCACAGCACATTGTGCAAATTGAGTAATTCAAAGGGGTAATGAAATGAGAGATAATTAGCAGTAGGAGACTGGCATAGAGTGGGGGGCTGGCATAATGGATAAGGTTGTTACCTTACAGACCCAAGGTGTAGGGGTTGATTCTCACATGGAGGAAGTGTTTGTTTAGTGGACTGCTTGCTGTACTCTTCCTGGATATTGCTGATCTCTGGCTGCATTTTATTTTGAAGTGAAGCTTTTCATTTATTTATTTTTTATTTATTTTACATTTGTTAACCGGGGGTGTCTGACTGAGCGGAAAAGGCCCTTTTTCAGCAGAGGCCCGGGGAGAAAAGCTCCACATAGAAAAATTACAGATACATTTAGTTATTTAGACATGAGATTTAGACATGCGATTTAAGATTTGATCACTTCTATTTTGCATCTTATTCTTGTTTTATTTTAAGTTTTCTGTTCTGCTGGAGTTTTAAAAGGTCTTGGCTAGGGTTAGTTAAAATAATTTAGCAAAGAATTCCTTTGGAAACAGTGAATAACATCAGTTAATTAGTGGGAGGGGATAAGAAACAGCATTGCGCTTTTAGTTAGAAATATCTCTACTTAGCTGAAGTGTTTGTTTGGAGGCCTGCTTGCTGTACTATGCCTGAATATTGCTGATCTCTGGCTACATTTTATTACCTCCCACCGGCCCAATTATTGTTGTGTTCTTAAATTTTGTGGCCTTTGAGTCGTCTGCTCCTACTATAAATCAGATTTTGGACACTTCTCTCAGTCCCATCTCATCAGCTCATTCTACTGAGTACAGAGAGATCATTTGGGAAGGCCCAGCCCATTAGTTTCTCAACCCTTAATTATCTTCTGTTTCCACCTTTCCTACTTAACCTAAAAAGTTGCACTTTTATTCAGCTGTTTTACTGTAGTTGTGTTTCTTCCTACTTTATTACTTTATGTTGCTTTTGCTGCTTGCTCTTAAAAGTGTTCAATTGCATTTATTCTGTTGCATCTATTACTTCTTGTTAGTAGCCTTAATAATAGTAACTGTTATTCTAAGCCTTTCGGTTTAAGCACTTGGGCTTCAAGCCAGTGGTTTTACATTAGGAAGGTTTGTGATCTACACTCTTGTGGTAGGAGAGGTAGCTTACATCCTTCTAAGTTGGGGATTGCTGGTTGAAGGCTTAGTGTGTCTGCTATTCCAAAAGTGTCTTAGTTCTAGTTTAAGCACTTAGGCTTCAGGATGGGTATTTTACATTAAGAATGTTTGTGGTCTGCAGTGGGAGGAGAGGTTACCTTCTGCCCTTCTGAGCTGGGAATTGCTGGTTGAAGGCTTATTGTGCCTACTTATTTGAACTCTTTTTTTGTTTGTTTTCTGAAATTGGTGCACTTTGTTTGCTGTAGCATAGACTAGATTCACACCCAATGAATCTAGCTCTGTTTTTATATAACTTGAGCACTAAATCAGACCATCTTTTGTTGGAGAGGGTTCCCCTGCATCCTAGGGGCAGGAATGTGCAGTTATAACTCATCTGATTGAAGATTGCTGGAGCAGGGCTACGTTTTGAGCTTTTTTATTGGTTAATTTGTTTAAACCAGTTTGCTCTCATTGCTACATAATCCAAGTCATCTGTTGATCTCTGCAAAATGTAAGTAGGATTTTTCACTGTATATTGCACTTCTGAACTGCATTGCTACCATACCACTGCTTATTTGAACAGTTTTTTTCTTCTGAAATTGTTATACTTTGTTGTAGCATAGACTAGATTCAGACTTGCTGAATCTATCTCTTTTTGTATAACATGAGCACTAAACCAGGCAGTCATTTTTTGTAGAGGGCTCTGCTGCACCCTAGTAGCAGGATTGTATAGTTAGAACTCATCTGATTGAAGGTTGCTGGAACAGGGTCCAGTTTTGAGCTTTTCATTGGTTAATTTCTTTAAATCAGTTTGCTTTAATTTGCTGCATAACCCAAGCCATATGTTGATCTCTGCAAAACTTAAGTAGAATTTTTCACTCTATCTTGGATTTTGAACTGCATTGTTACCATACCACTGCTTCTTTGAACTGTTTTTTTTTGGTTCTGAAATCGTTGCGCTTTGTTTGCCATAGCATAGACTAGATTCAGACCTCCTGAATCTAGTTCTGTTTCTATAACTTGAGCAGTAAACCGGGCCATCTTTTGTTGGAGAGGGTTAGCTGCACCCTAGTGACAGGAGTGTGCAGTTAGAATTCATCTGATTGAAAGCTGCTGGAACAGAGTTCAGTTTTGAGCTTTTTTATTGGTTAATTTGTTTAGATCAGTTTGTGCTCATTTGCTATATAGCACTGTGTTTGTGCATTGTGCACTGCCACGCAGCAGTGGGCATAGTTGGTGGTTATAGATGAAAACACTTTTGCCTGCAAGTTTTCCATTAATATTCTATTGGTGCTCCATCAGTTAGTTCTCATGATTGTCCTTCACTGACAGGCGATACATTCATCAGAGCTCCTGAGGTACCAACACAGATCCTACCCACTGGTCCTTCATACCTTTTGTGCACATCTCCTGTCCTCTACTTTACCTGTTCCTTCCTGTCATCTCCCTGTTTTCTGACCACATCAACTTACCTAGCATTATGAATGGACAATTTATCACAGTTTCTCCAGCCAGCCTGGTTGACATGGGCATCCTGAGGCAATGTAGCAATTGCATAATGTACACTGACAACCTACTTCTTCTATTCCACACAAATTCATTATGTGAGAGATGCATCTATATCAAGAACCTATAATCCAGACTCTCTTGCTCACTAGTCAGTCCATCTGATACTAAGGATGTTAGCAGCATGCACAACTCACCTCCTACACCTACCCAACCAACAACACATAAACCTATATATGTACAGGCCCTTACAAGAAGCTTACCTAAACAACACAGACCTCCCAAACACTGACACAAGCACACTTCACATAATACATCCTCTGCAGAACATAGTACACATAATATATCAGACACCAGTGTCTCACCAGTCATGCCCCTAAAGGCATAACACAAAAACAAACATCTTAGTCATAGGTGACTCATTTGTGAGACACACAGATCTCCCTCTCACCAGGTTGGATAAAGAAAAGGTCATGGTCAGCTATCTATTAGGTGCCAGGATCTGCCACATCACGCATGCAGTCAATTCTTTCAACAGGCACTGTTATGACTCTGTCATAGTTCATGTTGGTGTGAACGTGAACGACTTGAGATGTACATCACTGGACTATATGAAGAGAGACATGACTGAGCTCTCGGATTATGTATCTCAGGCAGGTATTTCTCTAGCTTTAAGCAGCATTTTACCTTCACCAAGGATGTCACCTCAATACAAACAAAAATGATTGAATCAACAATTGGCTTAGCTTCTGGTGTCATTCAAAGGGGATCCAGTATCTGTCACCCTCGGATGACATGGTCAACAGACTTTGATGCTTTGCCAGAGATGGTCTTCATCTGTCACCCCTGGGATTTTGGTTACTGGCTAAGGCTCTTGCCATCCCCATAGTGCCTTTTTGGCAATGTCACAAGAACAAAATTCCTGACATAAAAATATCCTCTAAAAAAAAACCTCAAGGCTATGCTGCTAAATGCTAGGAGTCTAAACCAGAATCTGCACTCACTGGAAGCAGTGCTCATTCTGGAAGATGCTGACATTTGTGCAGTCAATGAGACCTGGTTTAAGGCTGCAGAGAGTACCTCAGCTCTACCAGGTTACATTTCCTTCCACACATTTAGACCATAAACTGAAGGCATGAGAACTAAAGGAGGTGGTGTATCAATATTTATTAACTTATTACATCCAAGTGACGCCTCCATCTGCAGTTAACTCCTACTGATGCCTCTAGGTGGCAAATATTGCTTGTTCATACTTACATCAACAATTCCAAAACCATGCTATGTACAAGGTCTTAAAAGATTTTACCTTAAAGCTTACACAGTGGCAAACTCAAATATGTTAATATTTGACCTCTGCCTATTGCAGCAAAATAGATATTAACTGTTGTTTTATGATATTAATTTATATAGATATAATGTTCACATTATTCTAAATATCTCAACAACCAAGTAACATAGACAGAAGTCTCTTATGAAAGCTCTCAGCTAGATGAATAAAATGCTGCTGACAACGTGTGTAACGTTCATGGTTGCTGAGATATTGCAAGTTGTTTATAAAAATACAAACATAATGGTTACTGTGTTTATGACTTAAAAAAATCCAGTTTAAGACCTAGAACCTAAAGAATACTACCACTATAAAAATAGTTTGTACTGGATAGTTTGCCATTTATACTTCTTTCATAATCCCTGTGGTTTCATAGATATGAAGATTTGTTTGAAATGTGAGGACACAACCTGATTCTGTCAAAAGGCTTAGGCTCCACCCATGGGAAGTTACATTGCAAACTTCATGTGCTCCAGTACAGTGAATGAGTTAAAGAGAAATACACCACTAGATTGGTTAAACAGCATAATTCCCTTGAATTAATTCAGGTGCAATTGACTGTAGGTAAGACCCCTCTTCAGGTCATTGCCAGCTACAGGACCCCCTCCATGAATCAGGACATCCACTCAGCCTATTTGGATCTACTTGAGTCATTCAAGATACAACTAAACACCCTGGTTTTGGGTGACTTTAATTACCTGTCCATAGACTGGGTTAATTATATGTGTTCTAATTCACCTGTCCAAAGGTTCCTAGACTTCGTTAACTCCAATGTCCTGTGACAGTTGGTTGACATACCCACAAGGGGCAAAAACATCCTGGACCTGGTGCTCACCAACATGAGAGACTGCTGTACCACCCCCAGTGTGTGGCCATCCCTGGTGAGATCTGACCAGAAATCAGTCTTGCTAGAAGTAACTATAACACAAGACCCCCCCTTAGCAACATCTAGACTAAAAAACTTCGTCAAGGCCAAATACAACCTGTTACATGACTGCATAAATAGCTTCATAGCCCCTCCCCTTCTGATGGAACAGACACCCATGCTGAGTTATACACCAATGCTTTATACAAGCACGTGTATAATAGTATTGACTCTGCCATACCTGATAGAACTAAAGCAAGATCTTCAAGGAAAAACAAACCTGCCTGGTGTACAACTGATATTAATAGGCTATACTATAGGAGAAGGAAATTGCTGTCTAAGACCAGGAAGAAATGGTCTCAAAACTGGAAACACTCCCTCCTCAACTTAAACAAGCAAGACTCCTAGTGAAGTCCTCCAAAGCTAACTACAAATCCAAATTAGCTTCTCTTACTGAGGATACCCACAAGGCATTCTTTAGTTACATCTGTAACCTCAAAGATAAGGCCCAGATTTGCGCTGAACTCATAGTTAATGGTACTACATATATACAAACCTGTGGATATAGCAAACCTGCTGGCTGACAGGTTAAGTGAAAACTTCACTGCCCTGTCCTCCCACATATACCCTAAATCATCCCAAACACCTGTCCCATGCTTAGTATCTCTGAGGACCAGGTCTTAAATGCTCTCTCCAAGGCCAAAAACACAGCCTCTATGGGACCAGACAACATCCTGGGCTGTGTTCTACATGGGTTAAAACAGGAATTAGCATCACCATTGAACACTCTTTCAATCACAGCTTAAGGACTGGCTTTGCCTCAGTTCAATGGAAAACAGCTACCATCATCCCTTTCAACAAAGGGGTTGCAGCCACGGACCCTGGAACTACAGAACCATTAGCCTGACCAGCCTTATCTGCCAGGCCATGGAGCAAATTATCATGGACTTTATTAACAAAGATATAGGAAATTTCCAAATGCTTGACTCCACCCAGTTTGGCTTTGTCAAGGGGATATCATGCCTGTTAAACTTGGTGGACTTATTCGAGACAGTCACCAAAGCCCTAAATGAGGGTAAATCTGTGCATGTGGCCTACCTAGACTTAGCTAAGGCCTTTGACACAATCCTCCACTTAAGCATCATTAATAAACTCATCCAGCTGGATATCAACCTATATATTGTCAAGTGGTTTGCAAACTGGCTCACTGATAGAACTCATACAGTCAAAATAGGGGACTCCATCTCCTCCAGCAGACTCATATCCAGTGGTGTTCCATAGGGATTAGTTCTGGGACCCCTACTGTTCAGAATCTACTTCTCTGAAGTTCTGGCTAAAACTAAAGAACTGTGGCTGACAAAGTTTGCTAATGACTGCAAACTAGGAGAGATCATTGAAACCCCTAGTTATGTCAACATCCTTCAAGAATGTCTCACGCAGACTAATGACTGGTGCCGAAGTCATGGTCTTAAAATTAATGCAAAAATATGCATTATCATCCCCTTCAGCAAGGGTAATGTTCCTGCAAACTGCCACATCAATAGCAATACCCTAAGCACACAGTCAGTGGTGAGAGATCTGGGCACACAGGTTGACAGCAACCTTAACTTCGATCACCATATCTCCACAGTGGTAAGAAGGGCATTTTATACTGCTCATCTCATAGGTAAGGACAATTCCTCCAGAAAAAAAAGAGGTTATAACCCCCTTGTACTCTTTGCTCATCAGGCCAATAATAGAGTACAATGCTCCCTTTGTTATGTTCCTTTCCAAACACCTGCAGCAATTGGAGAGACCATACAGGATCCTTATGAAGAGAGTTCAGGGTCTTCAAGATCTGTCCTATGCGTACGGACTGAAATCATTGTCACTTTATTCTGTGTCATACAGACTGCTCAGAGGCTACCTGTGCCTTGCATATCGAGGAATCTCTGACCGAGCCTTTATGGAAGTGTTGCACATTCACAAGTCAAATGGCACATGGGTCACTCACTCAAAGGACCTTAACCTGGTATGTGACATTAACAGAACTTGTTGAAAAGACAGATTTGTCTCACAGATGTTGCCCCACCTTTGTACAAGCTTCCTATTCATGTTAAACAAAGCCCCTCATTGGCCCTATTTAAGCACAATTTGGACAACTGGATAGATAACTGGAAATTCACCCCAGGGATTCCACCTGTGTTCTTCTTGGACTGGTGCAATAGGTGTTGATTTTAGTGTCTGCTTGAACCAGACAACTTTGGGAACATGTGTTGAACTTGGCTAGGCTTGTAAGAGCCCTGGGGCCATTAGCCTAGTAACCTCCTATGATCCTATGATTCCACATGCACAGAGTTGGTTTATCTATACCTTATAAACGTGATGCAGTCTATGAGTTTTCCATCATGCTAGGGAAGATTGCTGTTTCCCCAAGAAGTGAACCTACAACTCTCAACATTTCACTACAGGACTGTAGGGGTGATAGACTAAGAAATATGTGAAGGTATATTTTCTTCCATATAACTGGTCATTATTACAGTTCTGATAAGTATTTGTTATGTGCTATCTACCTGCAGTCTTTCAATGACATCTGTTCAAGTAATCTAAAATTTACTTTATGGGGTCAGGCAACACAAACATTCATGTGTACAGACTTCTTTACTAGTATTGCAACATGCTAAATGTTTAAAATGTCACTGAATGAGTTATGTAAGCTCTTCTTACATTCCCATATTTGCATAGATTATGTTGTCTAACATTCCTCCATCTGCTATTACTTGCTGTCTTTTGTATTTTTGTGGAGAAGGCATATGGGATATTACAGTGCTTTCTGTATTTCCATAGGTTATACCATGTTGCATTGTTGTTTAGACTGTTGTTTGTAATTTTAAGGTTCATATTTTTTAGGGTGCAGGTATGTTTGTGTTACTCTTGACTGTGCTACTCACTGACTGCATATTGATATATTTTGTGCCATAACTATAAAGTCTGTAATTCTATGTTTGTTCAGTTGTGTTATGATATCCATTTGTTGTTGCATCACAACAGGGATGTAGCGGTTATGCTGTAATATCCATTTGTTGTTCCATCACACAGGAATGTAGCAGTTGTGTGATGATATCCATTTGTTGTTACATCACAACAGGGATGTAACCCTCAAATCTAAAAGTAAGAAGGGCTCATCCTCAAAGAGGCATCCTTTCTCAGATGCCATGAATGAGGTCATTCTATAGGCCCTCCATCTTCATGGTGGACAGCTCCATGTCTTATAAGCTTCCAACAAACCCTTCCAAGATCATGACTGGTGGCATATAGTCAAGGAGGTCAGTGCTGTTAGTAGCCAGGACTGTGTATATGAAGTGTAAGATGTAGGGTCAGTGACATGGTTAATAAAGATAAGTTCAGAGCACAGGGCTACTTAACCACCACTTACTGAGATGGAGGGGTTCTTGTGATCTATCAGGGATCTAGGCAGCTTAGAAAAGTTGCACAGTGCAGTGCTTGGTGTTGGGGCAGAGGTGGAGCATCCCTCAAGAGATTTCTACTATTGATGCCCCAGGTATGTCATTCAAAAATTCCATACACCCACCTTTGCAAATGATAGTCACATGATGAATCCCTTCCCACCTTTGCAAATGATAGTCACACAATGAATCCCTTTACTGTCTCTCTCACATATTGCATCTAAGTACATCTGGCATTGATGTAAAATGAGCATCTCTACATGGTATGGTCATGCTTACATGTATTAGCTATGTTTGTAATCACTGAAATTATAACATTTGCATGTGTGCTTGAGGTATTTTGGTACAGGTATTACATTTATTTTGTTTTCTTTTTTTTGTATTCACAGGTAAAGCAGTGTCTGACACCAGCACTGTTGACCTCCCTCCATCAGATGTTGCAGGAACACTATTCTCTGATAATGATCTCAGTGATGAATAGGCACATTCTGGGACTGCAAGGAGCATATCAGCACAGAGAGAGTGGTTCCCACATCCCCACCCCACAGTATGGACACAGTCATTATGGCTACACATACCCATGACACAAAACCATCTGAGAGTGGACAAGTTGATTGAGACATGGCTGTTCAGGGTAATGTATAGACCCAGGTATGGATATGGCAGAATCTCCCCATAGCCATCATGGGTTGGAGGTACCAATAGGGGTGTTGGTAGAGTTTCTCAGAGAAGATATGCTTACCACCATCCCCCTGAAGTTGATGTTTCAGTTGCTACCTCCCAGCATATGTGCAATGCCATTGTGGAGGCACAGGCAAGTTCCAACAGGGAAAAGGTCATAAGACTACTGCATGTTGTGCATTCTAACATATGAGACTGCATGAACTGCATATGTGATTCTTTGGACAGGATGAATGCCACACTAGAAACTCAAAAGGCTTGGAGAAATTAAACTGAGATAGATCGTACAGTGGATGTTTTGAAATATTTGTTGGGGGAGGGAAAGCATCATTGAGGCCAGTTTACCAGTGCATAGTCAGATGTCAGCCAACATGGGAAAGGGCGTGCCAGATACCACTTCTGCAGGGTGAACACTCCCACTGCCATATTGGTGGTGGATGTGTCCATACTCAGACATGGTCATTCACATGGTCTTGACCTGAACATGGTTGTGATGACCGCTCATCCAGCAGACAACACTCACAGTCAGGCAGGACTCCATGTTCAAGCCATAGTCATAGAAGTTGCAATGCAACTCCTGGCAGAGGCAATTTACTTGAGTGGGGCATCCATGATGAAATTGATCCTCTACCATGCAAAGCTCACACATGTCCAGGGTACCAGGGCATAATGCTGGCACAAATGGTGCATTAACCATGACACCTCATACACATACACACACACACACACACACACACACACACACACACACACACACACACACACACACACACACACACACACACACACACACACACACACATGCACAATCACACGCACACACACACACTCACACATACTTCACCATGTACTTCCTCATATCTGGACATACTAGCCCTGGGAGTGCATAACTGCTATTAACTCATCTCTCACAATCACACACATCCCCTGTTGAAGACATGCCCTCCTGTAACCCCAATACACTGAGCAAATGATGATGACTGTACTCTGCCCTTTGCACAAACTGTGACTTGGGGTTTTCAGTGTCTGATGCACAGTGTAGCCAGCCAGTGAGTGGGTAGCTAAAGGTCTTGTCTTCCTTTGGTACATAATCATTTTTAATCTGTACTTAGTAGTAGTACTTCTGTTAGTAGGATTTATGTAGAATAGCTTGCTCACCTATTTGTGCAAATGATGCTAAGAATGCCCTGCCTTTTGGAGTGGATGTTTCACTTGGGCCGATTATGTCTGATGCATATAGGGAGCAGAAAATGCATGGTTACGGAAAGATTATTTTTTTATATATGATGCAACTGCAAAATTGTATTGTGTCTTAACTTATGCTTATTTTCATAACTCTCAACCTCTTAGAGCAAGAAATCTGAACAAAGCCATATATAATGGGGGGACAAAGTCCAGAAATAGAGACAATTTTTAAATATTGCTCTTACTAACTTAGAAATTAGATAGAACAGCATGTTTTGCATTAGCATGGATTTTTCTGAAGGTTATGAAGTCTGAAACTCAAATGCATGTCATTATTTTCTGACTTAAATCTTCAATTATTTGCCAATGATGTGCTAGAAAACCATAATTTTATGAAAAATGGACCAAAAACATGAGGCAAAAATCTGGACATTCTGTGAAAATCTGTACAGTTGAGAGGTATGCTTATGTTCAGTAGTCATACTTGTATACGATATGTTGCTAATCCACCTGTGCAGATGCAAAGACTGCCCTGTCCATTGGATGGGTTTTTGACATGGAGTGATTATTTCTGATGTACAAAGTAGCAAGAAAATGCAAAGGTAAGTACTGTCTGTTTTGCTTGAATGCTTCATTTTTACTGGATATATCAGTTATGGCAAAATGAGGCATGTGTTTTATTGGCAAATTTATAATGGTATATGAAGAATTCAAGGTCTGTAACCAGACTTTCAAATTAAAAGGCTCATTTAACTGTCTCATTAACAATGTTGTATATGCTGCTCTGTGCCAAAACTGTCCAGCATTTTACATTGGTAAAACTGAATGTAAATTAAAAGACCATGTCTATGAACACATAAATGGCATCAGAATTAACTAGGGAACAAATGCTTTAGCCAAACATGCTGCAGACTTTCCAGGTATTTTTTTTTTAAATTTGTGATAATTGAGAAAATAACACAAGATGAACATAGAGATCTGTGGCAGCTGTATCTAGAAAAACATGAGTGAGCTATTTTGACAACTCAATCTCCATGTTAACATTTGGCCCAGACTTAAAGATCACACCGCCATTGGTTGTTTACTTAAACTTAATGCTTTAAAAAGATAAATTAAAAATTGTACATTATTTTTCATTTTTCAGTTCTCTTCATAGAGTTCCTTATTACTATAGTTTGCTCTCTATATGAATTCTTTTGGATAGAATCTTTTTGTTGTATAATAACACATGGAACACTATGTAATTTAAGCTATGGGGTAAAGATTTTAAAAGGGGTATATAGCTTTAAATTTCATGAATGAAACAGGGCTTGGTTCTCATGTGACCTAGGATGTTATATAAGCTCCATTTCAAATGTGTGTGGATTTTTACTGTTTTAGTTGAAGAAGTTTTGCATTTATTAAAATGAAAGCACTAAAACCAAACATTTCAACAGCTTTTGAGTGTTTTTTTTGAGATTGTTTCCAGCTGGAACTGCAAACTGGAGTCTGTGCAGTAACAATTTTTTTCTTGGTTTAGAAATTTTGTTTTGGGGGTCTGTTTTGTGTTTATGGTTGCAGGAGGCCTGACCAGTTCTCAGTTGTTATTTCCTGAAGCAATCTTACATTCTCTCCAGTGGTCAGTTGAAGACCTTACATTGCTGGCACAGCAGTTCTCCCAGTGATTTGAGAGTATTTCCTCATTGGCAACTCCCTTTAGCCACAAGGAAAATGTGTGGGATCAGAGGAATCACTGTTAGGACAATTTCTACCTGCTTCACAACTCTTTGCTGGCAACAATTTTTCTTCAAATCACTGAGATCCAATTTTTCCCTTTTCCACAAAGATTCATAAACACACAAATAGATCACTTTCCTAAATGAATGGCTTCAAGGTGATATAAGACTGTTTGAGTCTCAGCCTACAGACATTGATATCATTGTACAGTGACTCAATGAATTTTGATTATAAATTATTAAAAGTTAAGAAAATGCAGTTGAAAAATGCCTTTCTCATAGAATGTGGCAAGGACTATAGGGTCCCTAAAGGTCTAAGAATGTGGCGCTACCCCATGGGGATGGTTAAATTTTCTCTGTTACACCATGACCTCTTAAAACACTTTGACCAGCATGGATGTGAGCATATGCAGTTACTTATTAACCACAACAAGAAATTAATAGATGAACTTATAGGAGAAATAAACATTGTGGACAATCTTATTATGCATGATTTAACGTTTGAGCAGTATAGATTCAATTATGCATGAATCCTTAAGAGCTCTGATGAGCAATTAAATGTTATTAAAATCAGGAAAATAAAAAAAAACTGGAGGAGTTCAAAATAGCTGCTGTTCTGTGAGCACTGCTATCATCTAGGTCTCTGATATACCCTGGATTAAAACAAGCCCAGAAGGCAACACAGAATTAATAATACAGAAATAACTGTAGATATTTACTGCTAATATCATCCAACAAACAAAAGAGGAAGAAAAAGTGACAGATTCAGCTCAGAAACAGCAGGATTAACTAAGATTTCTGAATAACAGCTTAAGCCATGTGCTACTAAGGCCCTGCATCTGACTGCAAGATTGGTAAAACACTATACAGCAAGATGTCAAAAGAGGAAAATAATATGGAAACAACAACAACTAAGACCACCTTCTCAGTACTAGCCTCACCTGAGAAAGACATAACTTCAAAAAGACAAAAGACAACTAAGCAAACTGACAACTCTAAAACTACAAATAAATCCAAGACAGACCAACCAGCTAATCTGGAAGACATAAAATCTGCCTTATTACCTATCCAGCAAGCAATAAAGAACTTATTATTACAATTTCAAACCTTTGGTGACTCATTCAGCCAAATAATATCCAGAATGGAAAAATCCGAGTCCAAAATAATAGAAACTGAAATCAAAATAGACTCTATTTCTCAAAGAACTGATGCCCAGGACAAAGAAATACAAAACTTACAAGCAAAAATAACAGACCTGGAAGCAAGATCTTGAAGGAACAATATCATCATCAGAGGAATACCTGAAACTGTACTTCATAACAATCTAATACCAACAATCAAGCAAATAATAAATTCCCTGCTAGAGGAACCTGAAGAAATGCAGCAATTAAAAATAGAGAGAGCCCACAGAGCCCTGAGGGAAATGCAAACACCACTGAAACCAAGACCTGTCTATATTAAAATATTAAACTACCAAGATGTAAATAAAATCATACTGGCAGCAAAGAAAAAAGGTACACTCACCTGGAATAATAATAAAATCTCCTTTGCTTAAGACCTCCCAATACAAATAAGACAAGCAAGACAACTAATATCTCCATACTGCAGGTTCCTAATAGAAAAAAAAATCAAATTCCATATGAAATATCCAAATCAGATAATCTTCTACATCAAAGAGGTTAAATACATGGCCACTAACCCCAAAGAGGCAAAAGAGACATTCCTGGCTGTTTTCAAGCAAATTCCACCTTCAGAAGTGAAATAAATTCACAAAAAACGATAAAGGAACCTTGGGTGAAAAAACGACCCCATTTACGAGCACTCTAGCTGGGATCCAACTCTGAAAGCTTCCCCTTGCTGTCTAGGCCCTTAAATCCATGATGTGAGCCATGAGGAACACAGGAAAAGGAAGTACAGCCTGGGTAGCAACCAAAAATCAACTGCCGTTTCCGATGCGCAAATATAGGAAGGAGCCTCCTCCTGGGACATTGGTCTGCAAAATCAGTCCCCCTATGATTTTGAGGACTTCATTAAGAACAGTCAGACAAAATGGATTTCAGCAAGTTCCAAAAGATTTTACTGTCTGAAAAATGAAAATTGATCTGCGCCAGCTAAAAGAAGAAAGCTGCATCATAGATGTCAACCAACCTGCAAGCAAAACCTTGAAGAAATAAGGTACTGTTGAACTGAACCATTCACTAAAGCAGTACACCCAGTACTGTGTAGGTGAATGAAAATCCAGCCTTAAATAAAAGGCAAGAAATAAACTGTCAGAAACAGGCCAGCTCATAGATTAATATTGGGAAAAAAGGGAACAAAAAATTAGTTAAATGTTTTATGTAAATACTAGAAATGTGTTAAAAGATCCTGGAGAGAAGTAATCTCAGGAAAATAATAAAATAACCTAACAATCGTGGGGTAATGTAAATATAGCCTTAATATGTTAACTATAGCAGAAGGACTGTTTGGCTAAGCTGTTTTTTTTTGTCTGTCTCTCTATACTTCCTACCTCTGATAAATAGGTGCAAAGTATATATTTTATAACCCACACAGACTGATGTGGAAAAACATTACAGGCACCAAAAAAGGCCGAAATCTGAATAAATAAAGGGGAGGAAAAAGAAGTCAAATGAAAAAAAAATGTAAAAATGACAAGCTTGATTGTTTAACAATATTACTATGGTACATATATTGATATAATTTACTAAGGTATGTATATTAATATGCTGTTTTAAAAATAGTATTAGAAAGAATAAGTCACAAGACAAAAACAATACATGCTGTACCTTAAATGCAATACCATAATTGTATAAATAATATGTTGGAAGAGGCTAGGGATATTAAGTAGCAGTGTTTGTTGAGGGAACTAGTTTGTTCAGCTTTGTCCACATTGTTTATAGTAACACAGGGAGGATACTATGGGTTAAATCTATATCTAAAAAGAAAACACATTCCAAGATTAGACGTAAAGGTAAACCATATAAAGAACCTTCATCCTCCCTCCCTGATTATTCCTGGTCCAGGGATATAGTGGTTAGGCAGAGAGTAGGGACGGTGATAAATAGATGCTTTCCTAAACCACCACACAGTAACACATACAAAGATAACAAAAAGAAAACTAATATACATGGCATATCTTAGGAATACACCTAATAAATAAATGTGGGAAATAGAATCATGGAATGTTAAAGGGCTCCAAAACAAGAAGAAAAGAAAACTATTCTTACACCTTACATTAAAAACCACAGTTAACCTCATACTAATACAAGAAACGCACTTGACTGCAGAGCAATGGGCAGAAATTAGCAGAAAGAAATGAATAAGTCAAATTATAGCTTCAGAGGTTAAAAAAGCAGTGCTGGGGCTGCCATAATAATTAAAAACCAATTTATAGAAAAAATACTTAAAACCAAAGCTGACAAGGAGGGAAGATGGTGTTACGTAACATTTAGTAGTCCTACAATACCAAAACCTATAATGGTACTTAATGTTTACGCACCCTGTAATAACCAACAACACTTTTTTATGTCATTATACCCAACCTTAAACCAATTTAAAGATCACTATCTAGTGATTGGAGGTGACTGGAACACATATCAAAACCCAGAAAAGGATAAATCTAATCGGACCAAATCACATAATAAACAAGCCACATTAGCCCTTAATGAACTAAACAAGATTTCAAACTATATGACCCTTTTAAATATGGGAACAGTGCAGATAAAACAGGGAAATTCACATTATATTCGCAATGCCACAAAATGTGGGAAAGGATAGACTTCTTCTTAATCTCTGACATATTCATTAACATGGACCCAACAATAACTATACATACCAGGTTCTTTTCAGATCACTCCAAAATCACACTGAACATTAACTGGGACAAAAATATATATTTAGAGAATAGGGGTCATAATTGGTCATTAAACCCTAATTTACTTTCCAAAATGGATGTAATAAAAGAAACAGAAGAAATACTAAAAATAGCTCTTACAAATATCACTAACACCCAAGTACCAAATGACATACAATGGGCTGCAACCAAAGCACAAATTAGGGGATTATTTATCAAAAAAGCAGCATACTATAAAAAAAATACAACTGAAAGAGGAGCATATACTGAAAGGGAAAATAGAGCATCTTGAAAAAGAACTAATAAATAACCTTAAGAATCAAACAGAAGCAGAACTTTTAAAACTGCAAAGGGATCTATATATGTTAGAAATGAGGAACCTATATTTTTATGAAGCCAGAATGTTAGCCACTTATGCAGAAGAAGCTCAAATACCATCTAAAGCTCTGGCCAGAATTATCTCCCAACACAAAAATGCCTCCAATATATCAGAAACAAACTACAGAGACAAAAACTACACAAACAATGAAGACATTATGAAAACATTTGAACAAATATACTCTCAAATATGTGGAGCACAAATACTACAAACCTCAAAGGAAGATAGAACTCTTTTCCTTCAAAAACTAAAATTCCCTAAACTCAATTTAGACCAACAAAAAAAACTAACTGAACCAATATCCATCAGTGAAATTATTACAACAATCAAACACTTAAAAGCTCATAAGGCTCCGGGTCCGGATGGACTCACATCAGAGATTTACAAAGCATTTTCCCCCTTGATAGCCAAACTACTGTACTATACACTGAATTACATAATAAACTATAAAATAAATGATATTCACTTTAATGCCTCTAAAACCATCTTTATATTAAAAGAACACACGGACCCCAAAAACCCCGACAGCTACAGACCCATCTCCCTCTTAAATATAAATACTAAAATATTTACCTCTGTGCTTGCAAACAGAATGAAAAATCTGACAGAGAAAATCATCTCCCCAGAACAATCCGGTTTTACACCACATAGACAGACTAGTGACAATACATTAACATTAGATGCACTAATATCCTATGCTAACCGATACAATATCAACATCTACACAATGGTAGTGGATGCCCACAAGGCATTTGATAGGGTTAATCTAGAATTCTTACTCCAAACACTACCCTACTTTAATATACCCAATAACTTCATTCAGATCATCCAAACTCTCTATAGCAACCCATACACATCTCTATATATAAATAAAACTTGGTCAAATAGGATCCTAATAAAAATGGAACAAGACAAGGATGCCCATTATCACCCTTCCTGTTTAACCTAAACCTAGAACCACTCTTTCTTTACATTAAACAAAATACATACCACAATCCTCCATCAATACACAACTTCAAAATATACCTCACTGCATTTGCGGATGATCTGAACATATTCTGCACTACACCAAATTCAGATATAAACAAAATAATAGCTGCAATTGAACATTTCTCGGCTATGTCTAACTACAAACTAAACCTCAATAAATCTAATATTTTCCCCCTAAAAACACCCAAACTCATCTCACTAATACCATTGTTAAACACAATAAAAATAAAAGAAGAAACTAAATACCTGGGAAGTACCTTTTTCCAGAATAACAGACTTCTACCAACACAATGTAAACCTTAAATGGCAAAATATAATGCAAGACTGTAAAAGATGGAACAACCTAAAACTACCATTCTTGGCCAAAGTATCAATAACCAAAATGAACATTTTACCTAGACTAATGTATATATTCATGGCATCACAGACAACAATACATAATAAATTCTTCAAACAAATTCATACCTTCCTAGCAAAATTTATATGGGAACCCAAAAAAAAAAACAGAATCTCCTATCCAAAATTAACACTCCCCAAAAGCAAAGGAGGACTAAATCTACCAGATTTTAAAATGTACTACTCGATCATTAACACTAACAGAATATTAAGAATAGCTGAACATAATCCATCAATGGAAAATTGGTCTCCTCTTTGGGTGACAATCTATTATAGATATATTAAAGCTCTAGGATTCAATCCCAAAGCACTTCCATTCCTGAAGCAGAAATAAATACAAACTTATAACATTATAGAGCCCTTAAAACATTCTATCAACTTAGAGCAAAAACTCTTTCAATTCTTGAAACTTAGACAAGCCATGACAATACTGCAACCCCTTCATAAAAACCCAAATTTAAAAATAAACAATAAGATGCTGAACTTAGTCCCTTTTCCCAGACTGAAAGATAAAACAATCCAAGATATTTATCCCTACCTTAACTGTTCAATACAAGAAATGAGGACCAACTTAAACCTCCCTAAATCACACATAATAATCCTAAGACAAATCAAAGAACTGTGTTCCAGTTACCTCCAAAATGTTACTATGACCATAGTGACATAGAAACTTGTAGCAGGTTTTGTAAAACTATTATCACAACAAAGAAAACTATTACTAATTCATATAAAATGATAAATGAAATCAAATACCAGAAAGACCTCCTCTTCTCTAACTACTGGAGAAAAATTAAACCATCCATAGATGATCAGCAAATAAGCCAGGAAATCAATCTAACACTGAAGATTATACCCCTCAAAAAGTTAGCATACACTCAGCTCATGATCAATAATAATGCTTATTTTACACCTGCAATCCTACACAAATTTAACACATCAAAATCACCTTTCTGCCCACACTGTAAGGACCAGATAGCTGACTTAATCCATGTATTTTGGAGCTGTAAATGTGTCTATAAACTCTGGAACTCTCTCAAGGTACAATTACAAAAAACGGGTTATCAAACATCAACATTAACTTGGGAATTCACTCTATTACACATTCTCCCACCCAACATACCAAGAAAACAAGCAAATACACTTTTAACAATTTTCCTACTAATTAAACTGTATATAGCTTTTTAATGGCTAGATACGATAAATGTCTCTTGGGAGGGTTTTAAACAAGTAGCTATACAACACCTTTTAGCTCATAAAATAGTAATAGATAAAAGAAACAAAAACATGAAATCCAGAGAAATTTGGGAACAAACCTTTAATATCATATTAGCATAATTCATCACACAGCAACTTAGATATACACTATAATGGAACCAAAGAACACATACAAGTTCAGATATTAAATAATAACTTGGATATTACGAATGTATATACTGTCTATATAACTATGGAACTAACAGTGAAAGCATCTATGTACATAGTATAAATAGATATGTTGTACGACCTATATCTTGTGGTATTTGACATCAATGTATAACATATATATACAGTCATGTTGTAAGATAGTTTTTATTTGTGACATTTATTAATGTAAAAATAAAAATAAAAAGTATTGAAAAAAAAAACTAAAAAGTGATAAGCATGCATATTTGGATAACACAGCTTATCCCCCTCTCCCCAATTCACAGACCTGGGGCAATAGTTTTGATTCTACTGCTGGGGCTACCTACAGGCATAATACTTCATCTACCACATGTCCAGATCAAGTCGGACAGGAGACTGACTTCAATGACAACAGCACTCCTCAGGACATATAGCCTCTAAACTCTCCACTGCCTCATTGCAGTGGACACCATACACAAAAAAACAAACACATTTTCAAAACTCAAATTACAGGAACAACCATCAGAACTAAGTATGATTACTTCTCTTTCTCTGCCATCAATTTGTGTTTATGGCTGCAGGAGGCCTGACCGGTTCTCAGTTATTTCCTGAACCAGACTTACATTTTCTCTAATGCTCAGTTGGAGACCTTACATTGCTGGTACAGCAACACTCCCAGAGATTTGAGAGCATTTCCTCATTGGCAACTCCCCTCCAGCCATGAAGAGAACATGTCAGAGCAGGGTATCACTTTTAGGACAATTTCTGCTTGCTTCAAACTCTCTGCTGGCAACAATTTGACTCCAAATCATGGAGATCCAATTTTGACCTCTTCCACAAGGATTCGTACACACAGAGATTCCTTCCCTAAATGACTGGCTTCAAAGTAAAATAAGACTGTTAGTTTAAGTCCCAACCTGCACATAATGATATCATTGTACAGAGACTCAATGAATTTAATTATAAACTATTAAAAATTAAGAAACTGCAGTTGGAAAATGCCTTTCTCATGGAATGTGTCTTAGGGTCCCTAAAGGCCTAAGAATTTGGTACTACCCCCACAGGCTTGTTGAAAGCTTCTCTGTTGTACCATGACCTCTAAATACGCTTTGTCCAGCATGAATGTGAGTATACGCAGTTACTTATTAACCACAGCAAGAAATTAATAGATGAACTTGCAGGAGAAATAAACATTTTGTAGAATCTTATTATTCATGATTTAACATTTGGGCAGTATAGATTGGGTTATGCACAAATGTTTAAGAGCATTGATGAACAATTAAGTGCTATTAAAAATAAAAAAAATGGAAAGAGATAAGCATACATATTTGGACAACACAGCTTATCCCCCTCCCCCAATTCACAGAGCTGGGGGAATCATTTTGGTTCCACTGCTGGAGCTACCTCTTCTAACACATGTCCACACTGAGTTGGACAGGAGACTGACTTTAGGGACAATGACAGTCCTGTAGACAACGAGCATTTAAACTCTCCACTGCTTCATTGTTCGGTGAGAATCAAGGTGAGGCAGAACCATTTCCAATAGAATCAACAGGCACAGTGGACACCATCCACAAAAAACAAGCACATTGGCAAAACTTGAAACACGCAACAACCATTGGAAGTAAGTACAATTCCTTCTCTTTCTATTCCACCATTAATGAATGCAAAATAATATTTAATACCAAAGATGACTTCAAATTGTTTAATTATTTTTCCTATGACATTAGAGGGAACTGGACTGTGCTGATCTTTTTAATGAAATATGACATTTGTACCATGTGAACGAGTTAAGTAGCCAAATTTAATTATGGATTTTAAACAATATATAAGAAAACTGAACTTTAATATATTATTTGGCACAACCAATGGGTCCTTAGATCCTCTGAGAATTTCAAGTATTTTTAACCCTTCAGTCCTCCCCACTATCATCCTTTTGAAAAGATATGTGAAACTGACTTTTGAAACATCTTTAGTAAAACAAGAAGGCACAATTATGTGGACAATATGCTTTCTAGTGAAAAGGATTTGCTTAAACAATTAAATAATCATGTTCTGAGATTGATGAAATCAGACAAAGGAGGGGGACTAGTTATCATTGATAAGGCAGATTACAATATTAGGATGCATAGTCTGCTGGCAGGTGATTTTTATATCAAGATTAATTTAAATGAATTGAATACTGCAGATAAAAAAGTCAGGGACATCCTTAAGGACTTATTTATTAATCAGCAGATTGATGTACATGAATTTCATTTTCTGAACCCACAGTCCCTCACCATACCTATGATCTTTGGGGGTCTTAAAAATTCACAAGTGCATCCAAACCCCCCCATGTGACCCATTGTTGATAGCAGAGGGTCTATCACACACCCTTGCACTAAATTTCTGGATAAAAAAACAAAACACCTAATCACACAAAAAAATTACATTTGTAAAGACTCATGGGATTTCCTCAGTAAAATTAACTCTTTGCAGTATAATGACAACTTCAACTTTGTAACAATGGATGTAAAGGAACTTTACAATGTTATTTTCCATTATGTCAGTCTACAATAGGTCACGGAATACTTGCATGATAAAGGTATTTCAAAGGACAAAATCAATAGCTTTGAAACACTATTAGAAATCATCTTAAAGAATGATTATTTTATCTTTGACCATGAGTATTACTTGCAATCAACAGGGGTTGCTATAAGTTTTGCATGTAGTGGGCTCGTGGCACATATTGTTATGTTGAAATGGGAAGAAAAATACCTTTTCAAGTCAGAACACATGAGCTTCTGTAAAATGTGCACATGCTATTCGGATGATATTTGTCTTATATGGGAAGGAGACTTAAACAATTTTTCAAAACTTTTTGAATACCTAAACCAAACAACTGATTGAAACCTATGTTTCCACTATTGCTTATTTGGACATGTCCTTGACCAAGGATGTCCATCAAAAAAGATTCATATCTAAAATTCACTGTAAACAAACTTTTATGAATACCTATTTACACTATTCCAGTTCCCACCCCTTTCATCAGAACCATACAGTGTCAAGGGTCAGTTCATAACAGTGGCATGTATGGTATCACAATTTGAAGATTTTTTTTGGATGAATGTGAACACATCAGGTCCATTTTACTGGCCAGAGATTATTCATCTAGTCTGGTCAATGAGTTGATGTATGAAATCATCAACAAACATGAGAGGAATTTTTTTGCACCTAATATCCAAGATGAGCCCAGCATAACACATATCGCTCTTTAGCATTTCACAGTAGAACCACCTCTTTCCCCCCTCTCCCATACTCAAACTGGGTGGGGGGGGTCATACATTCTACGGGCCTCAATTACAGTGGTGCTTTTTTTACTCCATACAGTATGGATAGTGGAGACATAAACAATTTTGGAGAAGAACTGGGCACTGTTCAAGGAGGACACAAATATACTGAATAAGATGGGTGGCAAACCAAATATAATGTATAAGCATTGCCGTAACTTAAAGAAAATAGTGGAATGATTTGGTACTGGGAATTGTTTTCCCAAAAGAATTATAAAATGGCAAAATGTGTCTTCTGTTCTATTTGCAAATTTATAATGGTATGTGAAGAATTCAAGGTCGGTAACTAGACTTTCCAATTAAAAGACTCATTTAACTGTCTCACTAGTGGTGCTGTATATGCTGCTCTGCGCCAAAATTGTGATCATTGAGAAAATAACACACGATGAACATAGGAGTCTATGGCAGCTGTATCTAGAAAAACGTGAGCTATTTTGGCAACTCAGTCTCCATGCTAACAGCTGGCCCAGACCTAACGATCACACCTCCATTGGTTGTTTACTTAAACATAATGCTTTAAAAAATAAAATAAAAAAAATGTATGTTATTTCTCATTCTTCAATTGTCTTCTTATAGTTATTTGTTACTATATTTTGCTGTCTATATGAATATTATTTGGATACTTCATTCAATCTTTTTGTTGTGTAATAACACAAAATTTTCGGAGCAATTTTTTTATGCTTTCATTATGCCTTTCACGATTTGTCCATGGTTTGTTATGTTAAATTAACTTTAGGTGACATCTTTTTGCAATGCTTAATACCCATGAAACACTATGTAATTTAAGGTATGGGGTAAAGATTTTAATAGGTGTGTATAGCTTTAAATTTCATGAATGAAAGAGGGCTTGATTCTCATGTGACCTAAGATGTTATATAAGCTCCATTTCAAATGTGTTCAGATTTTTACTGTTTTATCTGAAGACGCTTTGCATTTATTAAAATGAAAATGCAAAAACCAAACATTTCAACAACTTTTGAGTGCTTTTTGAGATTATTTCTTGCTAGAACCACGAACTGGAGTCTCTGCAGTAACATATTTTTCTGTTTCACCATGACATATTGTACCTGACTCCATCTGCCATGATCGTCTCCTGCTAGCTTTTCATTTTACCCTTCCTCAGTGTCAGCTGCCACTGCTAGTAATGTTGGGAACTGCCTGTTCTGGAGCACCCTGCTTGCAAACTTGTTTATAACTATAATATTATATAAGATGGTACACACAATCAGTATTTTGACAAACATACCAGGGCCACATTGCAGGGCAACTTCAGATGTATTCAGCCAGTGGAACTATGGTTTGAGCATTGAGCATCCCAAATACAGGATATATGATGTTTATACTGTGTGTGTGTGTGTGTGTGTGTGTGTGTGTGTGTGTGTGTGTGTGTGTGTGTGTGTGTGTGTGTGTGTGTGTCTGTGCAATGTTGTAACCTTGTTCCAAAGGGTTGTGTGGGTTTCCTCATAGGATTCATAAGCCAAGGCTCTATGGCATATCCAGCATCCCCCACTAGATGTCCTTGTGTAAAGTCACATCTTGTAAACCTTCGGTAGAGATCACAGTTGCACCATATGCGGCAATCATGGAAACAGCCTGGGTGCCCTGCACACACATTATAGATGTGCATTATAGACCATCTAGCATGTGATGGATTGATACTATCTTATATTCACATATCTCCTTGAGAGTTCACCAGACGAGGCCGTTATTTCAATGTGAGTGCAGTCTGTGGTCCCCAGTACCTCAGGGAAATAGGTTACGGCATAGAAATTTTGTAAGTTGCTAGCTTTCTCCACTGGAGTATGTGGAAACTGCATATGTTCCCCCACATGCTGAAGCATTACACTGATGAACCGGTAGAGTATTCTTGAGATACATGCTAATTAACCACCCACTGTGTCCTCTGTAGGTTGCTGAAAGTTCCCTGCTGCTAAACTATGTAAAGCTACATACACTTAGCAAATACTGGTATTATTTACATTACAAAAATGTCCACTATTTATTAATAAAATCATTAAAATAAAAGTAAGAAAAAATTTAATCTAGCCATAACTACATACCTAACCTACATACACTACCACCAATAATAAACAAACTAGCACTCAGACACTCAGAACAACATATATATCTACAATGTAATTTCACACAATCACCCCTGGATTCAATAAACTCCATGCAGGAATACTGCTATTCCTTTTAAACGGCCCTTCCCCAACATCCCACTTTCACCTTAAAAAATAAAAAAGGGCATCTGTCCCGCAAAAAAAATATTGCCCGTACATAGCTCTACATTTTGCACCCATGTACAGTGAAACTAATCAATCAACCCACAGATTATTCTCCAAATGTCTGTGACCAACATCTCTCCCTGTGGGGTGTGAGGCTGTAAATTCCAAATTCTACACATTATTCACAGCTGTTGCTGCCGAAGAAATGTAGAGCTATGGTTCTTGCAAACACCTGCCCTGCACATCCTTAGCTGCTTTTCATAATCATTTACCCCCTGCTTGCCCCCATTTCACTACTTTCCTATCACCCTTTTTTTTTCATTAAAGAAAATTAGTTTCGGTGTAAGCGGTGCTAAGAAAACTAACAGGACTTAACCGTCTGTTAACATCACTTAGCTTCACACAAAACCTCGCAAACCCACTTACAACTGCTTAAACGTGCCTTAATCACTCTGTCTCTATCAGTCCTTGTTCTGCCTGACAACAAAATAATCAGCTCTAACAAGTCTCAAACCTGGGATGCCTGACAACAAAATAATCAGCTCTAACAAGTCTCAAACCTGGGATGCTGTGCACTACAATTTTAACAACATACTACTACACAATCTGAGCTGTGGGAATCTGCCATGCTTTTACAAACATATTCATTCTGGTCCTTTAACATTAATGAAAAAAAAGTAATCACTTCCAAGTCTGGAACCCAGGACCCTTTCCACAAAAATCACAGCAACATACCTCTACATCACACACATACATATATATATATATATATATATATATATATATATATATATATATATATATATATATATATATATATATATACACACACACACACACACACACATATATATATATATATATATATATATATATATATATATATATATATATATATATATATATATATATATATATATATATATATATATATATATATATATATATATATATAGACAACCAACCTCTTACTGCCAAAGATCTGCAAAAAGCCCAACAAACTGGTGGCATAAAGGGCAAACAATGACATCTTTGAAATATAGCTGTCATACACGTAGAAGTCTGCTAGAGTGGCATGGTTTGCTTTAATGTACAATGTAAGATATATTCCAGGTCTGAAACACAAATTAATGTCATTATTTACTGATGTCAATACTCGCATCATCCCAGTGATTTCTCAGAAACCCACAGGTGTTGTAGCCAAGAGACAAAACATATGAGCCACGCATCTGAACAGGGTCTTGACAGCTAGACAGTGTAGAGGTATGACCGCAGTCATGGAACAGAATGGAAAAACCTGTGACAGCTGCCAACCATGTCACTCAGCACCTTCTGAACCACAGTTAGGCCAACATGACACAAACCCAAATCAGCTCTGGGCAATTACCCATGTATATCCAAATATATCATGTAGTACATGGATGGAACTGTAGGGAAAAGCAGATAGTGGTGCATAAATGCCCACCCACAACCATTTTCACCACAGTCACAGCAACATACAAGTACCCCAAATGAACTCTTGATTAGAATGACTGTTTGAATGAACATATTCTGATTCCCAGTCACACACTACACCGACATATACTGGCCCAACTCACAGTGTCCTAGGAATCCTGAGGTGCTATAGGACATTTCTTAGTCTGCCCCTACAAACATATACATCTGATAGACCACCAGCAGCTGTAGCAGCATGCACAGTCAGCTAGAATAAGGATCTGTGGCACTCATTTCTACTACTCTCCCTACTCAGCCAAACAAATATCTACACACAACACCACTACACAATCTTGGCAGTCACTTCACAATGGCCAGACATATATATCTCTCATATGTACAGATTTCCACAGAAGGTCCAGGGTATGAGACCATATTCATGGCCACTGCTGCATACCACTTCCAGGAGTCTGCTAAGTCAATGGGATGATACCTTGAGTGCAGTCACTAAATAGTGATATCATATACCTGTGACCCTCTTACTGCAAGACATCTAGAGAAAACATGATATACTTGGGGGACAGGAGGCCAGAAAGAGGGACATATCTCACATAATGGTGTTGCAAACTGAAACAGTTGCCATTGTCACAGACTTTGTTGTAGCATAACATCCCTGTAGGATATGATGTCTGAAACACCAATGGATGTCAACAGTTACTGACTACAATCCTCACATTATCCTACTGCTTTCACAAAAACAGATTTTGTCTGAGGAACAGACCAAACATAACAGGCAAACCTCTGGGCAGTCTGTGGACATCAGGACAGTTGAGAGGTATGTCAGAGACATATCACTGTCAGATGTCAACTCACGCAGAAAATGCATGTCCAGATGAACCCTGTTAAACTAGCAACCCTCTATGTGTATAACAGGTCTACTGACTTACAATCTGTACCCAATTCTGGAGCTTTGTTCCCCATGTTGTTGGGCTGTCTCCACATGTCCTGTCATAAGAGGTATTCCCACCTACTGTCTGTGAAGCTGTAGCCCTCACACCTCCATTATGTCCTCCACACAGGCAAGGAAAATGGGCAAGGCCCACATGAAGGCTGTATTTATAGCACTGTGTTGCTATGGCATTGGCAAATGGAAAGACCACACAGCTGCTCTGGATACAAGTAGCAAGTGGAAGACACCGACTTGTGCACAGGCCATCACTTGCTCATGAGCAGTACCTACAAAAGGCAAGCTGCTGCCTATGCAACACAGGTCTCAGCCCATCTACACAAAGACAGACTGCGACTACACAAACCTAACCATTTGCGTTATTGTGAGGAAACTCCTGAGCACTATAACAGGTATGTCAATCATGTAAGCTTGTAATGGAATACAGAACTGGGGATGCAATTATGTCAAATGGGATATTAAACACTAGGACACAAAAAGACCTGCTGGACTCACATGCTGCTGTCCAGCACCTATGGCCATTCCTGTTTGCCCTGTCTGGGATGTAATTATTCATATGTCACCTGTGAATGCTACTCTGATACATATGCTTGTCTTACAAATGTAAGAGATGTACATAGGGTATGTGCATACTACACGACAGGTGCAGATGTCTGTGTTGAATGGGTCTATATTACCATATTGAAAGGTAACAATCTTGAATGCTCATATAAGCATAAATGCATGAGAACGAACTTGCTTTTATGGGGTCGCCGTGCAGTGAGGATTGGAATACTTGCCCTTTCCTCACTGTAGTGCGACCTCGGAGTTGGAATATATATTTAGTGGGGGAGATGTGGGGGGCGCAGCCTCCCAGGATAGCAAGTTAATTCTCCTGCATTTTCGCTCATATGAACATTCGAGATTGTTACCACTCGATATGGCAATATAGACCCGTGTTGAACTGTATGTGACATACTGAGCCCATAGCTGACAACTGTCCAGAGTTTTGCAGACTGACCATGTCTGCTTTATATTTGTAGTGAATGCCTCAGACAGTTGTGTATTGTCGGGCAAATTACTGGCAACCCATTAAAGAATGAAGTCAGAACATATCAGTATACATTTGATTGTCAGATGTCATGTCCTGCAGAGTACACCTGTGAATGTGACACCATCTTTGCTGGCAACTAAGTGTGTTTCAGGTAGATTTATAAAGTGACACTATTTACTGGCCTTTCCCCACCACTGATGTGTGCCTTTGTGCAGATGTTTTGCTCTAACAGGAGCTAGGTGTCTCGCCATGAAACCCATGTCAATGCAAGCGTACCTTGTCCTGTAGGATGCTGACATTTGTGCAGTCACTGACACCTGCTTTCTAGCTGTGGAGAGCACACCAACCTTGCCAGGTCACTCATCCCATCATACATTTAAACCCCAAATGGAGGACGGCAAAGCCACAGGAGGTGGTGTGTTTAACATTAGCATACACATACACACTTCGAGGTTGGACAAACTGTATGATGCATAGGTGACATCCTGAGTCCAGTTAACAGTTCACAAAACACCTACTCAAATCATAACTAGCTACAGGCCTCCAACCATGACTATAGACACCCACCATACCTATTGGCACCTGCTGGAATCTGTCAGGATTCAATTGTCTACCCTGCTCCAGGGTGACTTCAAATACCCAACCATAGTGTGCATGACCTATGCCATCTGAACATGAATGCACATAGATTCCTCAGCTTTGTCAATAGCAATACACTGGATCAGCCAGTCAACACTCCTATGGCAGGTGGAAATCTCATGTACCTGGTCCTAACCAGCATGAATAGCCACTGTAACATTGATACAATGCCATCCCCCTTGGTAATATCTGACCACATAGGTATCACTGTTCAGGTCACCATCTCCCATGCTCCCCCCCTTGCAGTGTCAAACAGATAGAACAGTACACAAATGACTATAAATCTCCACAGAGCAGGTAGAAGTAGCTGTACAGCCAACGTCCCATTTGTTGGAACTAGCAGCAGTGTCCAGGCCCACACCACAATACTATGTAGGCACCTACGTTGCTGTATGGATTCAGCAGTACCTGACAGGACAACATCATTTCCCTCAAGGTAAGGTAAATGCCTGTGGTGGACAGCAGCAATACACAAATACCATAATAGGTGCAAGCAATTGCTGGATGGGCCAAGAAGGAACAGGTGCCTCATTGGAAGCAATGTCATCTTGGTCTGCACAAGCAAATATGGCACAGGTGATGTACTCTAAGGCTGTCTTTGAGTACAAATTGGACACATCCACCAAGGCAAATCACTAGGCCTTCCACACATGCGTCTGCAATTCCAGAGGCAACACACAAATCTGCTCTGTAGTGGTGGTCAGTAACACCACATACACATATGGCATAGATATAGGAAACTAACTGCAGACAGGTGAAGTGTAAACACAACCCCTTGCCCCCCAGTGGTACACATGTGCATGTACAGAACCTGCCCTCCTCCCCTCATCATCAGGAAGCAGGTCTGTAATGCCCTATCAAAGGCAATGCACAGAGGTGTCCATAGGGGTGATAT